>NW_012103166.1:1066090-1076080 GCF_000951045.1 Mandrillus leucophaeus
ATCACACCACTGCACTCCAGCCTGGTCAACAAGAGCGAAAATCCGTCTCAAAAAAAAAAAAAAGCCAGGAATCCCGCTTCAGTGAGGAAGAAAGTGCAATATTCAGTGCAAGTGGAATAGGGAAAGAGGGAAAGGCGATTTGTGCAGGTAAAGGGGATGGGTCTTGGTGCCAGTTACACCAAGATTTCGAGAACACTTTGTTGAAGAATCAGCTTTTTGGCAGGTCTTCATAAGGTGGATTTCACTCCCTTTAGTTCAAATGCCTACTGCTTCTCAAAAGGCAGGAGAATTTCTGGAATTTCTGTGTTTGTATAATTTGCCGTCACTACAACCTCTGCTAACATGCTTCGAAGTATAGTTTTCATTAAAATGAATGCATTTAAAATATTTTCAGTATTCGTGTAATTTCATTCAATCCTTGTTAACAAGCATGCTCCCTTATTCATTTTACCAATCCCTTCACCTCCTTTATTCCTTTCTAGTTGTAAATCAAAATTGCCACACTGTAGTAGAATACAGTAAACAGACTTCTGGAATTTGATAGCTGGAAATTCTATACACAAGTCTCCGAGAAGTGGCTGACTAGAGTGACCAGCTGAATTAGTGACGGCACTACAAAGACTACTCTGGGATACAATATTTGATTCAGCACTCATCGTGGCACTTATGACACTGCATCATAATTTCCTATTTGTTCATCCGTCTCAATAAACTATCCTTGAGGTCACAGACCACATATATTCATCTCTGTATCTCCAGGACCTAAAACTGTAGTACGTGCTCAGTAAATATTTGTTGAATGAATAATTTAGATTCCCTGACTTCTGGCTCTGGGTTGCTGCTTATCTCATGTTAGGTAGAAGTAGGCACCAAGATAAGTTAGCAAAGCTTGGAAGCCCAAGCAAATGGCTGTACAGTCTGTTTCTAACCCATATGTAGAAAAAGCTAAATGCATAAGATGACCTCAGAATTATTCTGGGATGTAGGAGGACTTGAAATGGGTAGGAGGGTTTGGGTGGGTGTTGGGAAGATACTGACGAAATCATTTGTGTACAACTCAAGTGCCCCAGGATTCACTAGCCTATAGATGAGGTCGTATTAACAGGCAAATTTTAAACTCCATAACTTGTTTCTCCTTTGGGTAACTGAAGACTCATTTGTAAGGTTTCTTTTGCCACTTAGTACTTCAAAAAAGTCCCCAGTCCTTTGGCTACTGCTCACACTGTTGCTGCTCTTCCATCTGAGCCCTCCCACATTTCCTACTTCCCCAATCCCTTAGGGATTACCTTCTTTTAGAATGAAGGAAATGCTCACCCTCCTCTGTAGTCTACTTATTTTATTTTTGATACAGTCTAAACTCTTGTCACCCAGGCTGGAGGGCAGTGGCACAATCTCAGCTTACAGCAATCTCTGCCTCCTAAATTCAAGCGATTCTTGTGCCTCAGCCTCCTGAGTAGCTGGGATTACAGGCATGTGCCACCATGCCTGGCTAATTTTTGAATTTTTAGTAAAGATAGTGTTTCATCACGTTGGCCAGTCTAGTCTCAAACTCCTGGCCCCAAGTGATCTGCCTGCTTCAGCTGCCCAAAGTGCTGGGATTACGGGTGTGAGCCGCCGTGCCCAACCCTGTAGTCTGTAGTCTGCTCTTTTTGAAGGTTCTCAGATCAACACAGTCTAAGCCAGAGATGTCCAATCATTTGGCTTCCCTGGGCCACATTGGAAGAAGAAGAATTGTCTTGGCCTACACATAACACTAACTATAGCTGATGAGCTAAAAATAATAATAATAAAAGTCCATGCATAAATCTCAAGTTTTAAGAACGTTCACAAATTTGTGTTGGGGCTCATTCAAAGCTTTCCTGAGCTGCATGCAGCTTGTGAGCCATGGGTCGGACAAGCTTGGTCTAAGCCAAAAGGTGTTAAGGGGGTTACTGGACCACTGTTTCACATATGGCTTTCTTGTCCCCAGGACATGTGTTTGACAGCAGAGTAACTGCATCAGGGAAGGATTTCAGTGGAATCACCATACTGCCTGGAACACCATTCTTCCACCATCAGCCCTTGTTGCTGAATTCTGTTTGTAGAACCTAATAGTTTCTTCCCTCATAGTGAATTTTTTTCCCAGAGGTCAGCAGGTTCCCTTCCCTGCCAGTTTCACCAAGTACTGCCCTTGCTACATATTTTACATTTTGTTACATTATGTATGATATAAAACTTTTCCACATGTAGAGAGATAATGAATTTTGAGAACTCCAAGGACCATTTCATTTACTTATCCTTCATGGTGTAAATTAATTTTTACCTCCACAAAGTTTCCCATCTGCTCCAGTTGGAAGTTTATTCTTCCTCTAAACTCCAGATCCACATTATCTTCATGAATACTCAGCACTCCTGTTGTCTTAATCACCTTCCACGTATATATGATGCCTCTCATATTGTTTATCATCTCAACAGCATAGCCCCTTGAAGTTTGGGAGCCTCATGTAAACTTACCTTGTCTCTGTGCATAGTAGATGCTCAAGAAGTATCTGGTAAGTATTAAATGAGTGACTTGTAAATATAACTCTCTGCTCCATCCACAGCACCTTACCTCTGGATGCAGTAAGATTATCCCAAGAGAGGGCATGTTTAGACGCATGTAAAGATAGACTTTTGTGTATCTGTGGTTTTTGTTTTTTGTTTTTTGTTTTTTTTTTTTTAAACAGGGTATCATTCCCATTGCCCAGGTGGGAGTGCAGTGGCGTGATCATGGCTCACTGCAGCCTCAACATCCCAAGCTCCAGCTATCCTCCTGCCTCTTTTTTTTTTTTTTTTGTAGAGCTGAGGTCTCACCATGTTGCCCAGGCTGGTCTTGAACTCCTGGGCTCAAGTGATCCTTCTGCTTTGGCATCCCAAAGAGCTAGGATTACAGGTGTGAACCACTGTGTCTGGCCTGTTTGTGCTCTTGTTTGTAGTCAGTCTAGGGGGTTAAGTGTAGGGAACTCTTGGAGGGGACCCAAATGAGCCAATTAAATTTTTTGCCCTTGGGAATTTTGGGCTGAGACAGAGTCCAATAGGCAAGGGAACTGCATTATGGTAGCACTGAGATTCCTGGAGGTGCCCTTGCTTCTATCCTTCTAACCACTATGAAACCTTTTTAGATTCCACGAGATGCCCTCATATTCTTCTAGTAAGTTACTTTGCTTAAACTAGCAAGAGGCAGTTTCTGTTCTTGACCACTAGGAAAATTTGACCTGATATAGTAGAATAAGGTGGGTCACTGACAGCACATAGATAACACTCCCGAAATAAATAAATAAAAAGCATTATTTGTGTTATCCAAGTATCCCACTTCATTCAAATAAACTATTCTTTCCTTGAAGAAAAGCATGGCTATTAGCTCTCTGAAAAGGAAAGGGTAAGTTTGGGACTGAACTAGTAACAACAACAACAAATAAAACCTTCAAAAGTTGTGGGGAAACAAATTATTTTCAAAAACAAACCATTTACATAGTTATACCATCCTCATATCATCTACACTGAGGTAAACAGATAGACAAGTACAAAATTTGAATAACATTTGCTGTATTTAAAGACAAAGATGCTCTTATTGGCTCTTCAAAGGGCAAGTGAGGATTTACATTGATCCAATTCTTACAGTCTTATCTAATCGTCCTTTGGAGCCAGTAACAATCTGTATATAGGATCCAGTTAAGCCAACTGTCTCCATTCCTCCATCCATCCACCCACCCACCAGTTCTTTGGGATCTATTCTGTATGAGGCACTGTGCTGGATCCTGGAGACATCAAGATGAGTAAAACTAGATCCTCACATATTAATAAGTTCACAGAACAGTAGGAGAAACAGTCAAGCAACTACAGTGATGTCATATAATACAGGCATAAGCAAAGTACTATGGTAGCCCCTTACTGCCTCGTGGAATGAATGAAAGGAGTCAGAAAGAAGGTGATGTTTGAGCTAAAACTTGAAGCTAAATGGGAAACATTCCCAGGGAAATGAATCTTCAGCTCCTAATATAAAGGATAGTAAATTTTGTTCCTATTTTAATGAGAGGAAATTAAAATTCAGAGACAATGCTCACATCTAGTAGGGCCTCATAGTGACAAGGCAAAACCATAGTACAACTCAGAAATCTGGACTGCCTATAGACAGACTCACAGCACCTAAGAACACAGTCCCTGTACATTGCTAGTACTAAACAAAACAAAAACACACACACACACACACACACACACACACAAATCCAACTTTAAACATCTGCTTATTCCATGAAATGATCTTGCCAAGCATGTTCAACTTCTCTAAGAAGGTCAACAGACTTAAAATTTTGTAGAAAAGAGTTTAAAAAGCCTAATAGATTTCTGACAAATGGAATGTCTGATAATTATGTGACTGAATCTCACATTTACTAATTCTGAAACTAGTTAATACCAAATAGGTCTTAAGAGACAAAAGAAGAGAGGTGATTTCTCTGTGGAAAGGGTGGGCCTAAGGGTCAAGGATAGTTCTAAGTCATCAGACTCCAGAGTTTTAATCTAAATATTTTTCTTCATTTTATACTATGTTAGAAAGAGCACCCTGAGATATTAAACTACTACCCAAAACATCTTTTTCAAAAAGGGAAAAAAGGAAAAAGGAGGCACTCCAACATGGATTTGCACTAAAACAAACATCTCCTATATATTTGAAGTTGAAAGCTCTTAACTACCAAATGAACGGCACATTCACATATGAAGACTTCTTGTGGTTCCTGCAAGACAGTGAGAGTGTGAATGACCCCTGCTGTGGCCAATTTAAGAAGGAAAAATATTAAAGGTATGCAAAGGGTGAGGAAGAGCTGCTGCTCTATGTATAGTTCCATTAAAGAATGAGGACTACTTCCTAAATTTATTAAGAGGCTTTGTCTTTTTTTTTTTTTCTTTAGAGAGACATTAAGAAGTAGGGCATGAAGGCACAAAAAGGGAACCCAAAATCCAATTGCAATAATTACTCATGCAATTGGCCTCTTTATATGTGGCATTATAGAAACCTCCTGAGTAACAGAGTTTATGGTTTTACAAAAGAGAACTCCTATATCACTGCATGGCATGGCTACCGCTTCCTCAGACCATTCAGAGAATGATCCCCAAGTATTTTTCATAAACTCCATAGGATTTCCTACATTAAAATAAAGTGACAGAGATCACACCTAGGATAATTTCACAATTCCAGCAATGAGTTGTACTACTTCCAAATGATGAATTTTCTGCTCCAAATAATGGGACAAAGGGCATCATCACATGGACACGGTCAATTTCACAGTGGTGGATACATACAGGTGGATGATCTGAGGCACAAGCTGTGATTGGTCTTAAGAAAATGAAAGGTAGAGTTGGGTTCAAAATCCACATCTCATGATTTCTGGTCCTTATTCATCCAAAAAGTTGAACTGCTTCATATGAGTGTGTTAGACACATTTTAAATCTTTCTCAAGAGTTGCTCTGGGTGCAGCATGATAAGGAAAACCAGGTATTTGGCTTGATAACAGGTATTCAAGGTATAGGTGCCAAGCTTATGGTAAGCTTCTCACCGTAGGATATCTGAGATCTGTTGCCACAAAGAGGACTATGGTCCTATGATGACTACTATAGTTCAGTTTTCAACATTTTGGGAATAATTTGATCATAACCTTTCCTTCTTGTTACATTGTAAGACAGGAATTTAGAGTATTCACTCAAGAGGTTCTCCCAGTAACAGGTGATGTCATCCATCTGCAAGTGGTTCCTAATAAACTGGCTTCCCCTAGAGACAAGATTTAACAAGAAAATGTTAAAGCACAGAATTTAATAATAATAACAGTCTGCATTTGAGTGCTCACCTTGTGCCAAGCATTATTCAGCATTTTATATAAATTAATTCATTTGAGCCTCAAGAACCAACCCTATGGCAATCATATCCACATACATGCATGTAGCAATAGAACTTAACATCTTTTTCCTTTAAAACAACTTATAAACAGCCAAGGTTCATACCTGTTTAACTACCTCAAAGATTTTAGTCTACTTCTATAAAGCTTGGACATATGTAGACGTGTGTATATGTTTCCCCCCAGGACAGCTTTAGTTCTGAATTATCTCCATATGATGAGGATAAAATACAGATATCACCATGATAACAGTATTCAGGTAACTTTGGCTAGGGCATAATGGGGATGACAAAGTAAAGTGGAAAGGGAAAATGAACAAAACTCACCTTTCAGCAATCTCTTGAGCTACATCATCATTTGCTTTTACAAATTGTAACAGCTCTCTAAAATGAAAAGAATTTTAGATTCTGAAATGTAGACCAACTTCATTAGCACTAAATCAGAAAGACCATATAGATTGAGGTCTATGGATAATTTTAGGTATGTGGATGGTGGATTATTTCCTTAAAGCAAAGATATCAGGGTTCTCTCAAGAACAAAATAATAAAAAAAAAAAACCCCACACACTGATTAAAGATACCCTATTGTAGATTTGGGGCATATTTGAGAAAATACAGAAGTTACATTATATATTTACATATATTTTGTATACGTACATTTTACAATATATTATATATTTATATTTATCTTACATATTTATATATAAATATATTTTCATATATAGAAAAATATATATATACACACAGATATCACCATCATAACAATATGCAGATAACTCTGGTCCTTCTCTATACCTCTTCCTTGTTCCTCCCATCATGAGAGGAAATTTGCCGAAGCTTCACTTGAATCAATTCTCACGCTGTATCTGAAAATCCTTTTGACAATATAATAAGATTGAATATCCCTATCTTTAGTCTTGGAGAGATTAGAGCTTTTTAACTTCATTTTGTCTGAATGTTTCATTTGAAACCAGTATTAAAGCGCTTTTTCAAATTAAATTCCACTTATAGCCTACTTGGATAATAATGCAATACTATGTATGTAAACCAAGAGGAAAAAAAGCTTTCAATGGAAAAAAATCATAGGACTAAATGTCTTACATGACTGGTTTTAAGGCATTAAGGCATTTTTAAAAGCAGATTGGAAGGGTCTTTAGAAACTCTGCATTGGGGAATAACTGCTTACTGGACATTGGAGAGATCTGTTTTGACTGGGATATAGTGAACCCATGGCTTCAGCTGTGGATAGAAGAATTCTAGCCATTCGTCACCAACATGGAAAACAAGTGAGCCACACAGGAAGAGATGTTTAAACCGGAAACTTGCAGCTACACCTCGAAAATTAAACAGATACCTGGGGAAAAAAGAGCAAAATACACTTGATACTATATGCCTGCTGCCACAAATATGACCTTTTATGCTTATTCTCCCCTCCCCTTCTTTCATGATTCCTCTCCACTCTCTCTCCACTTTGAGTTTTCAAGGACACATTGTATGTTCCTAAGGGGTTTCTATCAACTCTTTGCTTCGCCAGGGCTAGGACTACAGGTTGTTCTGGGAATGTCAGGGTGAGGAAAAATAGGGGATTATTTTCTCCAGACAGAGCTAGATAGGGTCAGGAGCTGGGTGCCAGCTAGAGTGTATACAGGGCTCAGAAGGAAATGACAGTTTGTAGATTTGGAACATATTTGAGAAAATAAATGTTCAATGGTAAACATAAAATATAAAGAGTGAAAAAAAAATTCACAAGCTTTTCTAGGCCTAACGTCTCTAACTAGTCATGGCCTCCCAAAGCCTTGTTTTTCCTCTAGTGTACCCCATCTGCTCAAAGGTCTCCACTGCTTCCTAGACATCACCCTCTTCTCTTAAAGTATAGAGCAATGGTCCCCAACCTTTTTGGTACCAGGGACTGGTTTCATGGGAGACAATTTTTCCATGGATGGGCAGTGTGGGGGAGATGATCTTGGATGAAACTGTTCCACTTCAGATAATCAGGCATTAGATTCTCATAAGGCGCACGCAACCTCGATCCCTTGCATGCGCAGTTCACAATAGGGTTTGATCTGATCAGAAGGCAGAGCTCAGGTGGTAATGCTCACTTCCCCACTGCTCACCTCCTGCTGTGCAACCCAGTTCCTAACCGACCAGTACTATGGCCGGGGATAAGGGCCCTCTGGTATAGAGAGGAGAATGAGGAAAACCTAATCAATTTTCAGAGATTGCCCACAGGAAAAAAAAAAAAAAAGGCTGCCTTCTCAGCATTTCTCATGCATGCACCTGTCTCCAACCAGAGTTGCTTTCACCATGTAGATCCTACTCTGTGTGTCACTGGCATTCCTAACTCTGAGCCACCCCCACCACTGCTGCCCTCCTCTAGACCTGGTTTTACCTGTTCATCGAACTCTTAGTCCTGGAATTTTATTTTATTTCTCTTAAAGACAGGGTCTCACTATGTAGCCCAGGCTGGTCTTGAACTCTTGGGCTCAAAGGATCCTCCTACCTCAGCCTCCTGAGTAGCTAAGACTACAGGAGCATGCCAGCACACCAGGATAATAATTCTAATACTTATTAACTGAGAAATATTTATTCTAACTTCAACTATTGAGTGGGTGGGGCATATGGAGAGGTAATTACATTACTGTGATTGCTAGCTAGCATGCAGCTATCTGTTGTTCTGTTCTACAGATGTTCCATTCTTCTCTACAGTCCCCGCAGAACTCAGGTCAGTGCATACAGGCCCTCAGGAAAAGCCAGTGAAATGCATTAATGCAACTTTTATTTACTCCAGCTGGGCCTTTATATTAAAGTTCTCACCCAAAGTGAAGCTATTTCAAAAGCAGTATGGAAACCATACTGGAAATCTTACTTGTACTTGCAGTGATCGACAAGATGGACATCCTTAGCAGCTGGCTTTCCTAAGGTATCCTTTAAGTGGAAAGGAAGTTATTAGTATTAGCAGCAACAGCATTTATTGTGATCACTGTGCAGCAAGCATTGTTAAACATTTCATCAACATTACCTCATTTAAGCTTCATAATCAATATACTCAGGAGACATTATTATTCCCATTATATAAATGCAGAAGCCAAGGCTTCGGAAGTTGAGATTTGCTCAAGGTCAATGTGGCTCTAAATAGAAGACAGAGTTTTAACCAGGGCCTGTCTGATTTCAGAGCTTAAGCTCACCTAAAGCCATGTTGCCCTTCTTTGAATTCAGATGTCACAGCCCGCAGCACACTTCACTCTGTACAAATTATGTATGCAGAGAAGATCCCAAGTGCTGGCTGATAACCTTAGGGGTGTATACAGCCCATGCTCAAATTATGTTGGGCATGCAAAGTATTTAAAAAAAAAATCAAATCATTGCCAACCTTTATAGGTGGTAGGATATTTCTTGCAAAAATCCAGATTTCCAATCTTTCTTGGGGAATAAAAAGGATGATCTGGCAAACTGGGCTCTTACTAACACTTGGAGGTGTTAGTATTCTCTCTTGCTCACCTACTGATATCACCTGCTGGTCCCTGGGGACATCTGAGTTTGAGATCCCCATGTACACTCCATCTACCTTAGCAGATGGTAAACTCCTTGATGAGGGGACAAGTTTTGTTTGCTTCTGCAGCCTCCCACAGTAGATGCTAACAATTTGTATTCTAAATGAATACATTTTTCATATTTTTATTATTTAATAAAGTTTTGTAAGCTCACTTGCTCCTATCTGATTAAAAAACTGTATGAAATAATACATACACCTCAGATTTACTTAGTTTTCTCCCAAGAAGTCTAAAGCTTTTTCTCATAGCATCCTCATATGGTATATGGAAATGTCATATAAAGGAAGGTTAAGGCTTTAATTTCTTTGATTAAGGCAAAAAGCCATAGAGTTAAGAGGAGAGAGTGGACTGTAAACCAATGGTCCCATTTCTGGCTTCACCTTAGAATCACTTGAAAAGTTTTAAACAAATGAAGATTCCTGGACACCAGCTCCAGAGATTCTGACTCATTTAATTCATTTTTTAAAGCTCTCTGGTTGTACTGCACAGCCAGGGTTGAGACCATTAATTTAAACCAGGGGTTGGCAAAGTACG
>NW_012103166.1:1076645-1151892 GCF_000951045.1 Mandrillus leucophaeus
TACCACCATGCCTGGCTAATTTTTGTATTTTTTAATAGAGACAGGGTTTCACCATGTTGTCCATGCTGGTCTCAAACTCCCGACCTCAAGTGATCCACCCGCCTCAGCCTCCCAAAGTGCTGGGATTACAGGTGTGAACCACCATGCCCGGCCATAATAAAGTTTTTATAAGAACACTGCCAGGCTCATTCATTTACAAACTGCCTATGGCTGCTTTCATACTACTGCTGGCAACTACAACAGAGACCATATGACCTGCAAAACCTACAATAATTACTCTTTGGCCCTTCCTGGAAAAAGTTTGTGACCCCTGGTTTAAACCTTCAAAGTAGTGCAATATACTAGTCATAATATGGCCAGAAAAGCAATGTAAGTTTGAAAAAGAAGAATTTACATATATGCTAATGCTGGTTCATGGAACTTTCTTTACATTCACCTCACCACTGAGAGGAAACCTAATCTCAAATTCTACCCAGGTGGCAATGTTCTTTGAGTGAGAATGTTCACTGCTGTAGTTCTAGTCAGATGACTGGTGATTACTTTCATAGATTTCCAGGCCTGGTTTTTGGTGTATTCTGCATCAACAAGTTTTGGATTTTTTCGAGACAGAAGAATGAGAGGATCTCGTTCTGGACTTGTCCTATAAAAGAAACACATGACATAAAACTGTGTGGCCTGTATTAGAATACTGTTCCCAATCCCTGAAAGGTGAGCAGGACTAGGACCCAAGGCAATGACTCTGCACAAATGGACAATTCACTGGTGCTGTGACAGCAGAGGAGAGGTACACTGGGTACTGCAGCACCTAGGTTGTCCAGGGCTGGTCCCCTCTGTACCTTTAGGGTTGGGGAGTGCTTGGCTCTTCTTTGTCTGCGTTTGGTCTTAAAGGGTATGTTGTTCAGGTCACTATAGTCAAATCCCAGGGAATGATTTCCCTTTTAGGAAAGTTCATGTAGCTTCTATAATCACTGGTGCTTATAACTGTGAGGCTAGCTAGTCACCACTCACTAAAACAGCTACACGACCCTTGTTATGTACACTCTGTACAGTCCAGTATAATATTTAATTTTTTAAAAATGCACAAAAACCAAAGGGCTTAAAAACCTAATGACTATATGTGGAAAAATTTCTAGTGATGTTCCAAGTAGCAGAGGATCTTGACATGTGAGGCATCATGGATTCCTTGATAATCGGTTAAGAACTATGAACCAACCTCCTCTCCTTCCCAGAAAAATGCACATATCCCCACATAATTTCAAGGGAGTCCTAAAACTCTTGAAGTCCAGACATGGTCCCCAAGTTAATTTGTGACTTCAAGATTTAAGAATCAAAGAAGTTGGTAAGAAACAGGACATAGTAGCTGGATAATCCATTTACCTCCTAAAGTCTATCTCCCAAGCGAAGAGGAGGGTGAAGAGAGAGTATAATCTCTGGCAAGGACTCACTTGCTAAAACTACAAAACCCTTCTCCCTTCACGGTCTTTTCTATTCATCTACTCCACAGATACTTATCGTATATTGACATGCTAGGAACTGTTATTGGCACTGGGACTATGGAACTGAACAACACAGGGTCCTTCTACTACCTTTGCCATTTTTCTCTTCTCTTTCCTCCCTGCTCTCTTCTTCATTTTCAGCAGTCTCAGTCTGTGCTCTTAACTACTATTAGGCAGCCACATGTTCTGATAAAAAAGGCAGTTAAGAAATACGGTGTTGAGTCCTGCTCTGCATTAACCAGCAGAGTGACTGTGGCATGATCATAAGCTACTCCTAGAAACTGATCATAAGCTACTCCTAGGGACTGTAAGAAGACACCCATCTGTTGTGTTTGACATCACACAATCAATGCCCAACACACTTGTAACACTATCTGTAAAATATCTGCTAAATGACTGAAGTGGATGAACTTTACTTCTTTGAATATCAACTCAATCAATGGCGATTTGGGCAAATAATGTGAATTATTCTCAAATCTAAAATTGTGATTCCACATTTCTTTCTTTGTTATCTTAGCTTTCCCTTTGAACTACAGAGCTTGTCATACCCTCAAGGTTACTTATATTTTACATTACTTGGAAGAATGTATTTGTAAAATGTCAGAAAATAATTCACCTTGATCCTCGAAAATATGCTGTAGAGTTTTTCTTTTTCCATGGCCACTGTGCTGCTGACCTAAGAATACAGAATTTAATTAGTTTCAATATATCTTTTTCAACTATATAAGAATGTGCTTTAACCATTTCTGAAGATTAGTTCAGAGCTTCATATTTCTAAATAAGTCTAATCAAAGCTACTCAAAAGAAAAAGCCCTAAAGGACACTTTGTTTCCTTTTGCTACCATTTCATGGCTCTGGAGGTGCTATTCAGTTGTATCTACAAATCTACTCCCCACTAACAAGTTAACAACATTGAAAGAAAAGCCCCCAAACCGTGAAGGTCATGATTAGGTCTCTTTATAATTTGGCAAATGTGGATTTCCTCTGTACCTTAAGTAGGGTGCTACTGATAAAATTAATTATGTGAACAAAACTGCAAAAAAATAAAAAAGCATCAGAAATGGAATGAAAGGGAAATCACTCTCTCATTTTATGTTTTGCATAGGTGGGAAGTGTCATCGGATTTAGTCTGATATTTGAAAAGCACCTTTGTATTCTTAAAGCCAGACTAAGTGCTCCATAAAGATGAAGTCCTTGAAACTCAGATCTCAGTACACATTACCACGGCCAGCCTTCCTTACTGAAACTGCTAGCTCACAGATGCATCATTCTTAACTTGCTTCGTAGGAACCCTCCCTGTACAGAAGTCTGCACAGCATCTTCCTCTGAAAAAGGAGGGGAAGGCTGAACTGAAGTTAATGAGGGATTGGTGGGCTGTATTACAGTCATGGAGAAACTCAGGATATAAACTTTCTCGGCATAGATCCTTTTCAGATACATATAATGTCATGCTGCTCATTTTCACTCAGCTGAGAATGCGCTCAGTATCTTCCAGGTCCTCAGACCTCCACCCTCAGCCAACCTGGCTCATCCTCTGGCCTTTTCTGGATGGATCACCTTTACCTGATTCTCCAGTCTTAAGGCCAGAACTATCTTGTTTACCCCCTACTTCTTCCTGCCCAAGCAGAGACACTATAGCACTGGATTTTTGTGTTTTGTTTCTAGTGGAAAATATTTCATGCTCCTCATGCAAAGTTCTCATGAAAAAGCATAAAGATAAAAGTAAGAAGTCCTCTGGAATCTCCCCGTCCACAGGTAACAATGTAACATTTTAGCCAAGAATTTCCTGGCAATCATTTCTTCATATTAGTAGCTTTCAACTGGGGGTAATTTTGCCCTTCCCTCCCACCCAGGGGACATTTGGCCATGTCTGTAGACATTTTTGATTGTTACTACTAGGGGACTGCTACTGGCATTTAGTGGGTATAGATCAGAGATCAGAGATGCTGCTAAACAATTCTACAGTGCTCAGGATAGCTCCCAGGACAAAGAATTATCCAGCCCAAAATGTCAGCAACACTAATACTGAGAAACTTTGCTCTATGTAACAGAGGTCACACCATACATACTGTTAGGTAACAATCATTTTTTATTTTTTTGAGACAGAGTCCCACTCTATTGCCCAGGTTGGAGTAGAGTGGCGCATCTCTGCTCACTGCAACTTCCACCTCCCAGGTTCATGCCATTCTCCTGCCTCAGCCTCCCGAGTAGCTGGGACTACAGGCACCCACCAACACACACAGCTAATTTTTTGTATTTTTAGTAGAGGTGGGGTTTCACCGTGTTAGCTAGGATGGTCTCGATCTCCTGACCTCATGATCCGCCCGCCTCGGCCTCCCAAAGTGCTGGGATTACAAGCATGAGACACCGCGCCCAGCCCAGGTAACAATCTTAATAGGAACTATAAATAATAATAACAGCCAACATCTATATAGCACTTCACCATGTTACAGACATTGTTATAAGTGCTTTGTAAATATAGAATCATTCTCACTATCTTAAGAGGTAGGTTTTATCATCCCTATTTTACAAATGAGGTCCTTCAGAGGTTAAGCAACTTGCGCAGAGTCATGCAGCTAATAAGAGCCAGGATTTGAACGCAGAGCTTTTAAAACCTACACTGCCTTTCCATTCATGCACTATGTTCCATTTTATAACCTCTGGCAAAGACTCACTGCAAAAATTCCATTTTACAGTCATATTATGATTCACTTCATCCTTTATTGATGGGCTTTTGGGTAGTTTCCAACTTTCTGCTCTAAGAAACAACATGGTAGTAAACATCCTTGTACACAAATCTTTGCACACTTGTCTAATTCCTTAGGATACATTCTAGATGTGAAACAGCTGGGTCAAAGGATACACAGTATACATTTCCAATTTTGATACATATTGTCAAACTATCTAACAAAAAATGTATCAATTTATACTCAAAGTTACTTCTCTTTATTTCCTTGGTTCCTGCGGAAGCTGTGTTTAATATACATACACAGGACCCAAACTGTGTATCACTGTTCTCTCTCTTTCATTCTCCTAACCTACCCATCCTCCCTCAAAAGACCTAGGTTAGGACTTGTTTCTCCAGGCAAGTGCTAACAGTGGCCACCACAGCCTGGTGCTACCCCAGCCCTCTTTTTCAAACTCTCTCTGACAATAACAAATGAAATATTTAATCTGTAAAGAACAATGAATTCTTCTACAGAGTCAAATATAAATCAGTGGGCACAAACTCCCAAAATATCAGAAAAATAGAATGGAAAATGGCAGGCAGACATCAGTGCAGATGGATAAACAAGCAGATTATTAAATTTTCAAGGTAACCAATGAACATCACTAGAGATTCCAAACGGAGGGTTCTAAAAAACAAAATGGCAATTCTATAACGATGAATAAATTCAATTGAATAAAATAGGAAGGTATCAAAAGAAAAAAAGCATTCATATAAGATTACACTTTAAAACATTCTATCTGCCTAAAAATTGTTTACTAGTTTACATGGGGGAAAATGGTATTAATAACTACATGGTGGAGTAACTGGATAACACCTTGACCCCAGGAGTTTGAGTCCACCCTGGCCAACATAGTGAGATCCTGCCTCTTAAAAATAAACAAATAAACAAATAAATAAATAAAGTGACTGCTTCATATGTACTGACATGGAAAGATTACTTAGATACACCAATAAGTTAGGGGGAAAGTTGCCTAAGTTATACATATTTGTAAAATTTTATGAGCATATATAGGTTTCATAATCAGTTAAAATGTTTTTAAAGATTTTAAAAACAAGGCAGCTGCATGGCAGGTGGGAAAAGAGCTACAAAAAGAAGAATGTGAAAAGGGTATTTGCAAGTACCTGAGGGGGTGGGGTGGGGGAAAGGATTAGAAAACCAAGGCCAAGGCCAAGAATAACTTAGGGAAAAAAAAGTTTAAAACCTTTTTTCCAGCTTAGTGTGGTGGCTCATGCCTGTAATCCCAGCACTTTGGGAGGCCAAGGTGGGAGGATCACTTGAGCCCAGGAGTTTGAGATCAGGCTGGGAAACATAGCAAGACCTGTCTCTACAAAAAATTTTAAAAAACAACCAACAAACAAAAAAAACCATACCTTTTTCCCCCATCTCAAAATTATGTTCAAAACCCAAAAATAAACAAGCAATGACAGTCTCAATGTCAGGAAAACACAAGGAATATTAACCAGTAAAGAAGGTTGCATAAAGCACTTGGAAACCAGGACTTTAGGCCTAGATTTGCTTCTGACCTTGACCAGATCACTAAACCTTTCTGTGCCTTCATTCCCTTATCCCTGAAATTAAGGGCTGGACAAAGACAATTTCTAGTTCCAGTTCTGTAAAATATGAGACTGTTATTATTTTTTAAAATTTCCAAATTATACCCACTGGAGAAGTTTGTTTTTTAACAAAGGGCTCTACCCACCACTGAGGACTGCAGCCCTGTACGCTTCTTCAGGAGGGGAATATTCCCTTAACCCTCTTTGAACCTTCAGCCACACTTGGGAGAGGTGATAGGTATTTATGGAAACAAGGTTGAATTGTTTGCTTTCCTTATACCTGAAAGAAGGCCTATAATGACTGTGTTTCTGGAAGTTCCCTAATTAAGCACCAAAGTTTTTTGAATCATGATGTAAAATGTAGCTAGTTAAGAAATACCTACAGCTTGGATGAGCTACACAATCTAAATTCTGAAATGATAGCAGGATGGAGTCAACAGGCCAAGGCATGTCTCAGTCATGAATCAGAGAGGATCTGGAATAAGCTTGTACTTGAGATGCTTATGGAACATTTATGCTCCCTCAGCCCTGCCTAAAGTATTTCGTTCTCAATTGCCAAGCACGTTTATATTCTTCCAAATAATTTTCTATCCCCCACATGACACGGGCATTCATTTTTTCTTACTATGCAAGAACACACTCTTATTTAAAGAATCTTAAGTATAGAAAAACTGAAAATACTGACTGGGCGCAGTGGCTCACACTTGTAATCCCAGCACCCAGTGGGTGGATCACTTGAGGCCAGGAGTTCCAGACCAGCCTGGTCAACACGGTGAAACCCCATCTCTACTAAAAATACAAAAAATTAGCCGGGTGTGGTGGTGCATGCCTGTAATCTCAGTTATTCAGGAGGCCGAGGCAAGATAATTACTTGAACCCAGGAGGCAGAGGTTGCAGTGAGCCGCGATAGCACCACTGCACTCCAGTCTGGAGACAGAACATGACTCTGTTGCAAAAAACAATTAAATTAAATTAAATTAAAAAAAAGAAAAATTTAAAATAGAAAACAAAAGTCTCTGACAATCCCTTGCAAAGAGGCATTGCTGATAGTTTAGGATGGACTATTCAGCCCTTTTCTATGGATATGTAAACATTATTAGACATATACAAAATTGCTTATGTTACAGTTTTCTGTCCTTAATTTTTAACTTAAAAATTAGTTACTTAAAAGTAAATAGGCTGGGTGTGGTGGCTCACGCCTGTAATCCCAGCACTTTGGGAGGCCGAGGTGGGTGGATCACCTGAGGTCAGGAGTTCGAGACCAGCCTGACCAACATGAAGACACCCCATCTCTACTAAAAATACAAAATTAGCTGGGTGTGGTGGCACATGCCTGTAATCCCAGCTACTCAGGAGGCTGAGGCAGGAGAATCACTCGAACCTGGGAGGCGGAGGTTGCGGTGAGCTGAGATCGTGCCATTGCACTCCAGCCTGGGCAACAAGGGTGAAACTCCGTCTCATCTCAAAAAAAAAAAAAAGTAAACAATTGGTTATATTCTATGGCTTATTTCAAGAAAACCCAGAAAGAGGAAAAAATAAAACTTCTTTAAAGCACCTACCTTACCAGATCTTCTCTGAAGAGATCCCACCGTCCAAGACCTGTAGGATAAATTGGCCAAACAGCAGGTCCCCCTTCCCAAAATGTCCAAGCAGGATACATGATATCATGGTACTCTGATGTCTTCAACAAAAACAGACAGGTCGTTCTAAATCAGTCTTGGAATAGAGTGAAAAGAGGCAACTGCAATCATGCCACTGGATCTGGACAGCCTTGGTTTAGTGTCACATTGTCAAAGATATATTTTCCCTATTTTCCAAAGTCTAGCCTGTAGACATTAAAAGGCAAAAGTGACTATGGATTAAAAGTCATGGGCTCACTGAATTCCAGAATTTAGAATCACATTAAAGGTCAATATTTTTAGTTCCCCCAAATTCTGTTTTCCTAGAGGATATATACTGTTAAGATTTTCAATTTAAGGAAACAAAATGCCCAATTCTGAATAATCACAGAGCTCTCTCATTATTTGACTATTACGCTTAAGAGTTTACACTGTCTTACCAGTTTTTGGTTATTTCCCAATGGGTTTTTTTGAGAGCAAGAGCCAAGAAATACAGTGCAATGGTTAAGAGTGTGGGCTCCTGACGTGGATCATATGGGTTTGGATGCTGACTCCACCTCTTTATACCTCTAGGCAAGTTACTTAATGGTTTTATGCCTCAGCTTCCTTATCACTGTAATGGAGGAAACAATAATATCAATAATATGATCTACCTAAAAGGCTTATTTTGAATATTAAATGAGTTGATACACGTAAAATCTTAGAACAGTATCTGGCACATTTTACGTACTTCATAAATATTAGCTAGTGTTATCTCATACTATGGCACTGTTGGGCTCACATTGATTGGTCAATACATTCTTGGTTATTCATCGATCAGGGTCAGAAGTATGGATGAGCAGAATGAGAGGAAGGGGTGTTATCACATCTTTTTGAAGAAGTTTGAGGCTGGGCACGGTGGGTCACACCTGTCATCCCAGCACTTTGGGAGGCCGAGACAGGTGGATCACCTGAGATCAGGAGTTCGAAATCAGCCTGGTCAACATGGTGAACCCCTGTCTCTACTAAAAAATACAAAACAAAACAAAAAAAATAGCCGGGCATGGTAGCAGGTGCCTATAGTCCCAGCTACTTGGGAGGCTGAGGTGGGGATCGCTTGAACCCAGGAGGTGGAGGTTGCAGTGAGCCAAAGTCGCGCCACTGCACTCCAGCCTGGGCAACAGAGTGAGACTCTGTCTCAAAAAAAAGAAAGAAGTTTGAAACCATTTGTTCCTTTTTTTTTTTTTTTTTTTAATCCACCTGCCTCGGCCTCCCAAAGTGCTGGGATTACAGGCATGAGCCACTGTGCCTGGCCTCCATTTGTTCCCTTTTTATGGTTACTTCTGTTCAAAATCTGGCCACTGATTAACCTCTAACTCTACTGTTTCTTCCACTGGAAATACATGCACAATATGCTGTTTGCTGTCTCTCAAATATGTAAAAAAAAAGATGTGATTCATCAAGCACCTTAAACATAACAGCTATTCAATAGAAGCTGCACAATTAACTATAAAGTTGACAGAGTAAAACCCTCCCTTGGAAACTAGAAGTCACTGATTTAAAAAATAGGAGGGAAGTAAAGATGAACGGAAAGTTAGTATACCGATGGTCATACTTTATTATCCGCAGAAACAATAGATAGATAACAAACACGAAGTCCCTACTGACTTACATGGGAGCCTCTATCTGTTCTTCTGGGTGAGTTTCACGACAAACAATGGAACCAAGCACTTTTGAGAAATGAGGCTAGATCATGGGAAATGCAACACAAATGTGGCCTCTGCCCACTTGCAACACAGGAAATAAAACAAGTCTAGGGAGAAAGTAAACTGTGATAAAGAAAAAGTGGGGATAAAAGGTCCCTCTGCTTTGGACAAACCAAATCAGAGATAGTGTTCCTTTCCCCAAATTCCATGGGGTTTTCCTCAATTCACTCTTACCCCATAGAATCTTCCATCCACTCTCTTCTAGCCTTTCCACCCCCACCCCCAAATGCTTTCCTTGTCTCTGGGGAACCAAGGCCCATCCCTGGCGATACAACATTTACATGAACCTGAGCACTGACAAGATATTCCTTGCCCCAATTCCCTAAGCCTACAGGTGTGTCCTAGCTACTCCAATCTTCCATGATGAGTCTAAAAGATCACCCCCTTGCATAGCCCTCTAGGTTATCTCTGGCCTATCCCTTCAAGGCACTGCCTGCACACACATCGTGTGGAGTTATCTGGCACCTTCAGGTTCACTTTTAGCCATGCTGGGCCCATGGAATATGGTGACAAATGGGACAGATGATACCCAGCACTATGGCTAAATATATACATAGTAGGAGCTCAATAAACTTTTGGAATGAAGGTGCTCCCTAACTCTAAGCTTTCTTGGACTCCTTCCTCCCATGCTCTGTAGGATCTTCGAGACCCACCTCTAATTCCTGTAGGTTTCTCAGGCCTCTCACGCCCTAGCCTCCATCTCTAGCCCTATAGACACTCAAGCAATCTTACATGACTTACCGGTTCTCAACTTCCTCTCCTCTGTCTTTTTGCTCAATCACTGTGACGCTAATAGAGACACAGACCCATTTCTGTACCTCAGTCCTCATCCTTACCATTGCCCATCAGACTATGTCACAGGACAATGATCTCATGCTCATAACTTAGAGGACCACCCTCCATCCACCCATGTGGCTCTCCCTGTACTTACCTTACTGAAGGAGAAGACTGGGATGGCAGGCTCCATCCATTTAGGAACCTGAGGATAATCTCGTACATTGATTACCATCTCCATGTCAGGGAGACGCCCAATCACTTCCAAAATAAAGTGCTCAACACCACTACACCTGTCAACCAGACATACCATAAATTCAGCAGAGCAGTGCCTGCAGGCTCTACGACAAGGTAAGGTCCCATTCACATTTTAAAGTAAGACAACTCAGTGTTCCAGATCATCAGCCTACTGCAAAGTTCCCTGAAAGCAATGCTTCTAAAGGGGTCATTCTGCTTTTTTGCATTGTGCAAGTTCACTCCTAGCTAAGCTGCTCCAGCTTAAAATACTTAATAAAAATTTCCAAATAAATCATCATAGCTTTGAAGGGAATATTATTGCTACTTCTACCACTTTATTCATTCTTCTTTTCTTTATTTCCCTTATATGGCATCGTTTAATTAGTAGACAAGATACAAACTCTCGTAACAGGTGAAATAGCTAATTTTCTACCTGTGTTCCTTTGGCTTTGCTTCTCACAGACACCATTTTTATTTCATTATAATTAAGTCTCCTAGTTTATGAGAACAGATAGAAAACCTTTCATCATCTTCAACCTGAATAAAGAACACTATCAAAATCAGTTCTGCAAGCCAGAAAAAGTGTTATATACAGAATCATAAACACTGTAACATAGCTTTCTGACTAGATTCCCTGGGAATCCTCAGAGGATTTCTTGAAAGAAAAAGAAGATACACTGACAGTTTAGCTGGTTTCTGCCTCATTCTTTGAGGTCCTGACCAGCACGATGCTAGAGGCAGCATTCAAAGGCTTGATCAAAATTTCCTGGCAGCATGGAAATGACTGATTTAAAATATTGTTTTACTACTTGGGCAACTTAGGCAGAAGGGTTCTTTGAGCCCGAGAGTTCTAGACCTGCAACATAGTGACACAGTAGGCAATGTAGTGAGATCCCCCAGCAAAAAAAAAAAAAAACAAGTGTTTTTTATATATAGGGAGATAATTGCAAAAAATATCAACGGTTCACAAACATAGGAAAAGGTGCTCAACTGTATTAATAATAAAGAAATATCAATGAAACTAGATACCAATTTTACCAATCGGATTGACAAAGATCGAAAGTCCAATAGTGCAGTGTTGGTGAGGGTGTGAGATCTATTTCCAGCATATGATATATGAGCTATGGAAGTGTTTAGCCTCTTTGTAGGACAATTAGCTTCTATTTACCAAGATTTCTCTCTTTTTTTTTAAATTTTTTTATTTGAGGCAGGGTCTCTTGCTCTGCCATTCAGGCTGAAGAGTACAGTGGCATGATCATGGCTCACTGTGGCCTCAAAAATCCTAGGAGCAAGCAATCTTCTCACCTCAGCCTCCTGAGTAGCTGGGACTACGGGTGTGTGCCATCACACCTGGCAAGTGTGTGTGTGTGTGTGTGTGTGTGTGTGTAAAGACAGAGTCTTGGTATGTTGTCCAGATTGATCTTGAATTCTCGGGCTCAAGTGATCCTCCCACCTCAGCCTCCCAAAGTGCTGGGATTACAGGTGAGAGCCACTGTGCCCAGCCTATCTATCTATCTATCTATCTATCTATCTATCTATCTATCTATCTATCTATCTATACGTGTGTGTGTGTATATATATATTATTTTTTTTGAGATGGAGCCTCGCTCTGTGGTCCAGGCTGGAGTGCAATGGCACAATTTCAGCTCACTGCAACCTCTGCCTCCTGATTTCAAGTGATTCTCCTGTCTCAGCCTCCTGAGTAGCTGGGATTACATGCACAGGCCACCATGCCCAGCTAATTTTTGTATTTTTAGTAGAGACAGGTTCTCTCCAGGTTGGCCAGGCTGGTCTCGAACTCCTGACCTCAGATGATCTGCCCGTCTCGGCCATCCAAAGTGCTGGGATAACAGGCATGAGCCACTGCACCCAGCCTATTTATCAAGATTTTAAAATGACATTAATTGACCTAGTTATTATACTTCTAGGAATTTAGCCTACATATATATTTACATGAGTGTTCACGGTAACAAGGATATTCACTGCAGCATTGCTTGCATTATCCAAAAAGCAAAGGGATGTGGTGAGGGATAATCTAAATGTCCATTGATAGAGGGCTGAATAAAGAAATCCATATAATAAATTATTATACAGCCATGAAAAAGTGAGGCGTTCTCTATGGACTCTTATGGAACAATCTCAAAATCTACTGTTATATGGAAAAGACATCTAAGTGCAGAACAGAAGATAGAGCACGTTTTAGTTCGTTGATAAGTCTAGATGCTTGTATATGTATAGACTATTTCTAGAAGGATATACAAGACACATAATTCTTATTGTTTTTTGAAAAGAGGTCTCAGGGACTAGCGGTCTGAGGTGGAAGAGAAACTTCCTTTTCACTGAATGTCTTTTGGAGATATCCAAATATTTTAGCATGGTAAAATAGTCATTGGCTGCCTGAAGGTGGGGCATGGGGAGGAGAGGGAGACAGGGAGATGCAGGAGAGAGGGACTGCAAAGAGGCAGCCAGTCTCCAGCCTGGGTGACAGAGCGAGATTCCCTCTCAAAAAAAAAAAAAAAAAAAGGATTGTATCTAGACCCAGAAAGATATTATTTCTAGCTATATGGGAATCTTCCAGATATCACACCACTCCGTGTATTTCATTCAGGATTGTGTTTTGGAATACTGCATTCTATTTGTATTTTGTCCCTCTCTGTTTTTTATTTTACCATGCTAAAATATTTGGATATTTTACATATCCAAAGTGCATGTAATATTCTTTGACACTAAAAGAAAAAACATCTAGTTAAAAAGTTTTTTAAAAGTTGCAGTACAATTTATACATTACAGCTAAAACACTCATATTTCTTTCACATTTGGCTTTTAATTTAATTTAATTTTTTATTTTTTGAGATGGAGTTTCTTTCCTGTTGACCAGGCTGGAGTGTAATGGCGTGGTCTCAGCTCACTGTAACCTCTGCCTCCCAGGTTCAAGCAATTTTCCTGCCTCAGCCTCCCAAGTAGCTGGGATTACAGGTGCCTGCCACCATGTCTGGCTAAATTTTTTTGTATTTTTAGTAGAGTCGGGGTTTCACCATGTTGACCAGGGTGATCTCGAACTCCTGACCTCAGGTGATCCACTCGCCTCAGCCTCCCAAAGTGCTGGGATTATAGGTGTGATCCACCACGCCCAGCCACATTTGGCTTTTAAAATAGTACTCTCTTACATAATTCCATTTATAGAAAACTGTAGAAAATAATCCATAATTCGAGAAAGTAGTCATCAGCTGCCTGAAGGTGGGGCATGGGGAGGAGAGGGAGACAGGGAGATGCAGGAGACAGGGACTGCAAAGTGGTAGAAAGAATATTTTGGTTGTGATGGAAGGTTCATTATCTTGGCATAAACATACATGAAGACTTAGTGTACACTGTAGGTTTTATTTTTAATTGATAAATAATAATTGTATATATTTACAGGATCCAATGTAATGTTTTGATACATGTTTACATTGTGGAATGAGTATATCAAGCTAATTAACATAGCCTCACATACTTTTTTTGTTGTGGGAACATTCTATACTTCACATGTAATTTATGTTAACCACACCTCAATAAAGCTGTTATTAAAAAATACTATTACAACTCAGTTTTGAAATGACTTGTCTCTAGAATTAGATAAATCTCTGGTTCCTCTGCTCATCCTTGAAATGTGGAGTTTATATTTCATTTTATTCAAAACTGAATTTTTAAAATGTCACATAGGTTTCTGAAACTGGATAGATTAAAAGTATCTAGACCTGCCTGTAATCCCAGCACTTTGGGAGACTGAGGCAGGTGGATCACAAGGTCAGGAGTTTGAGATCAGCCTGATTAACAAGGTGAAAACCCGTCTCTACTAAAAATATAAAAATTAGCCAGGCATAGTGGCGGGTGCCTGTAGTCCCAGCTACTCAGGAGGCTGAGGCAAGAGAATCGCTTGAACCTGAGAGGTGCAGGTTGCAGTGAGCCAAGATCACGCCATTGCACTCCAGCCTGCGTGACAGAGTGAGATTCCCTCTCCAAAAAAAAAAAAAAAATCGTATCTAGACCTAGAAAGATATTATTTCTAGCTATATGGGAATCTTTAAGATATCATACAACTGTGTGCATTTCATTCAGTATTGTGTTCTGGAATACTGCATTCTATTTGTATTTTGTCCCTCTCTGTTTTCCTTAGTTGTACGTGTAGCTAGGATAGGGAACTTTCAGTGTCATTGGAAATATACATTACTTTATTGCTAATGAAATGTACTGTACTCCCTTCAGAACATTTCTAAGCTCATGATTATGATCAAAATGTTCTGAGCTCAGGAAGAAGAGAATTGTGCCTTTCAGAAACTTTGAAAGCATTTCATTTCATTTGGCAATTGTTCAGCAAACTATTAAACATTGGGTAAGCTTTCAAAGTCCAACAATGTCTATATTCTTATTTTCTTTCTCATTTGTGGAAATTAAAAATTCCCCCAGACTCACAATTTATATTTAAAGTCTCTATTATTGAGTCCCAAATAACAAAACAAATGTCTGTTTAAAATACCTTAATGATTTTTTCCTCTACAACCTTATTTCCCCTGATATCTGATAGCCAAAGGGTAACTGATTTCCTCAGGGTTGTGGGATATTAAATAATCTTTTTCATTGTTCTTATTATTATTTATTTGAGACAGGTCTCGCTCTGTCACCCTGGCTGGAGTGCAGTGGCATAATCATGGCTCAGGCTTACTGCAATCTTGACCTCCTGCGCTCAGGTGATCCACTCACTTCAGTCTCCCAAGTAGCTAGGACTACAAATACATGCCACCACACCCAGCTAATGTTTGTATTTTTTGTAGAGATGAGGTTTTGCCATGTGGCCCAGGCTTGTCTTGAACTCCTGAGCTCAAGCGATCTTCCTGCCTTGACTTCCCAAAGTGCTGGGATTATAGGCACAAGCCACCATGCCCAGCCTGTTTTCTTGTTTACATTTATTTATTTATTTATTTATTTATTCACTCTTGCTGCCCAGGCTGGAATGCAATGGCGCAATCTCAGCTCACCGCAACCTCTGGCTCCCAGGTTCAAGCGATTCTCCTGCCTCAGCCTCCTGAGTAGCTGGGATGACAGGCACGTGCCACCACACCCGGCTAATTTTGTATTTTTAGTAAAGACAGGGTTTCTCCATGTTGGTCAGGCTGGTCTCGAACTCCTGACTTCAGGTGATCTGCCCGTTTTGGCCTCCCAAAGTGCTGGGATTACAGGCCTGAGCCACCACACCTGGCTTACTTTACATATTTATAACAGTAAATATTAAATTGTTACAAAGTTGTTATTAAATACAAATAATACAAATCTTTATGTACAAATTGATAATTTTTTTGCAACTCTGCACATTTATTTTACTTTTAATGACAGAATAGGGATTGTTTAGAAAGATGCTCTTACATAAGGGAATATTATGCCCTCTGAGTTTTGTATCTTCTAATTTGATAAAGATTTGAGTTAAAAAACAAAAAACAAAAAACTCCAAAATGCAATGCTGCCTAAACTCAACCTCCACGCTCAGCCCATGACCCTCCCTGCCTACCACCCTGCCTTCAGCCAAATGACATGGTACCTCGGGTCTCACACCTGAATTTCTGAAGTCTTGGCTGGCGTAATTTGCAGCACTAGCTACTCCTGTTTTTTATTTTTTATATTTTTTTATAGACAGGGTCTCACTCTGTCGTATTATTTGCCACTCTGTCAGATTATTCGCCATAATCCAGGCTGGTCTCAAACTCCTGGGCTCAAGCAATCCACCACAAAGTGCTGGAATCACAGGTGGGAGCAACCATACCCCATCTGGTTACTCCTCTTGACTCTACCACCTCCCCTTGAATATTCAGTATCTAGAACTACACTGGCCCATGACATTCAACCAATTCCTCCTCCTTCTTTAGTCCAGCTCCCTCCTGCTAGGCCTCATCGGCCTGTATCCTGCTGCTACTGTATCCCAGGGAAGGAGCAGAAGAGGCAGAGCTACCACCAGTACTACCAGTGATGAACCAAGTCTCACAGAGGAGACAGGCTTTGAGAGTAGCTCGCAAGAAAAATTCCCAGGCAAGGAGAAGAGCTTGTCACTATTTCATAGTCTGCCTGAAATGGGAGGAGTGATCTGCTTGCTAGTCCCATGAATTGGCTCCTCTATAAAAGGGTATCAGGTAAGCCTATATGTAATAAAGTCAGAAGATATATCTACCTTATAACTCTTACCTTGAGGGGAACATGCAGTCATTTTCCCGGTATAGTCTGTTCTTGATGATCTGATAGTGGGTCCCTAGCTTCCGTCTGACTACCTCTGCCATCATCTTCCTGGAGATGCCTCCTCGGAAAGGAGTTAGATCCTCTTCTATGACACTGGGAAAGAATGGGAGTCATCAGGGAAAGCAGGCCAAGAGAGTGGTGCCATTCCACCTACTTCCTAAGTGCATTTAGGTTTCGTATTAGAGAACACAGTAAGTGGAAGGAAAGAATCGAGGGTGAGAATGAACCGCTCTTCCCTAGAAGCCCTGTAGGTAATCTGAAACATCAACGGCAATAAGGCAATAAAAAGTAAAAAGTGGGTCAATGTCTCTTCTTCCTCCCTCCATCTGGATTGCCCCTCCCTTGGCAGTTCTGTATTCCTCTTTCACCACTCATGCCACACCTGTGTCCTTCTAGTCACTTCAGTCCTCCTGGCATCTCCTCCCAATCCCACAGGAGGTGAAGTCTCTGCCTTACAGTATAGCACGGACTCTCTTGTTCTGGTCTGTCTGGTCCGCGCTCTCCCCTATACCCCCTTACTCTGATAGCCTGACAGCAGTAACCAAAATTACACTATTTTATATTCCTTTTAAAGTTGAGTGCATAGTAAGTTTTCAATAAGTATAAGCATCCAGGGAATTTTTTGAGGAGTCAAAAATAACATAAAGCGGAGCTTAAAAGACCCTGTTACTTAGCTGATGAAGACTCTGAGACCCAGAGGAGTTGAAGTGGCTTGGCACAGGGGTAACCAGTGGGAGTACCGGCACTAACACCCAAGTCTGTTTTCAGAGTTATCTATCTACCATACCTCATCCCGGCCCTGAGGTGCATTCTCCCTCTGAGACGGAGTCTCACTCTGTCACCCAGGCTGGGGTGCAGTGGCGTGATCCGGGTTCAATGCAACCTCTGCTTCCCGGGTTCAAGCAATTCTCCTGCCTCAGCCTCCTGAGTAGCTGGGATTACAGGCATGTGCCACCATGCCCAGCTAATTTTTGTATTTTTAGTAGAGACAGGGTTTCCACATGTTGGTCAGGCTGGTCTCGAACTTCTAACCTCAGGTGATCCACCGGCCATGGCCTCTCAAAGTGCTAGGATTACAGGCATGTGCATTTTCTAAAGATAACCATCAGGAAATTTAGGACTAGATTCAGCTATAGATGGGTTTATTTCCTCAACAATATTTATTGAGCACGTACTGAGGGCTAGCACCAGGGAGACAACAACAAATAAGACACAGACCCTGACCTCAGGAAGCTTGCAGCCCAGTGGGAAACACAGATGCATGTGCACTGAATCCCACAGTCAGTCAGTGGTTAGGCTGAGACCACCTGAGCCTTTCCCATCCCAGGGCATATTTATTCCCTAGAAATAGAAAAACATCCTTGCCTTTCTGACCACTGCAACCAAAATCTCTCGAGGATGTTAGAATACTTCCTGTGACAGCAACTAAACTCTCAAAGACACATCAAAGAAAAGAACTCACCCATGGTAGCAGCTGCAGTTTTGACTTGAACATGGTTCGTAATTCTCCAAAGACCTGTTAATTTGGTCAATAAATACTTTCCATTTTGAACCTTTAAAAAGTGAAGTAAATGAGAGTTAAAAAAAAGTCTCCTGAGCGTTATTTGCTAACACCACACAGGCAGAAGCAACAGAAGACCAAAACTTTCAGAAATCCCCTTCCCATCCAACTGATGGAAACGAAACGCCAGGCAGGAATTTTTGTGTGTGTAACTCTCACGCTCATGTCAAGTCTGTTCCTCTACCCGGGTGTCAGGTGTCCAAGAAACTGGAAAATTCCCAAGCTTAACGCCCAACCCTCAGAATGTTATGGATAGTGACGCGGACTCTCACTTTCTACTAATCAAATTGAACTCCACAAAGAGGATCGGTTAAAAGCTACAGACAATAAACCCCTCTTCTTCTCTTCTGGCAACACATTTACACACACGCGCGCGCGCACGACATTCGTCCCCATCCCCGACCCTCAGTGTTTCAGGCAGGTCCAGAGTAGCCAAGCACGGGCGACGCCTCCTGCGGGTGAACGGGGAATTCTCTCTCCTCCCTGTCATTCTGAATTCTGGGGGATGGGTTACTCTCCAGCGTCCAGAGCAAGAGCAGAGACCCCGGCACTTCACTCTCCGCCGCAAGGCGCCCCGGTGCCCTCTGCTCAGATCCGCGCTACAGCCGCCACAGCATCTTCCTGGGCGCCGGCCGCGCGGGGGAGCGCCTCGGGACTACGACCAGACCACGAGCCCAAGGGGCACGCTCGGCACTGCCCGGAGCCCACCTGACTCCTTCTGGCGGCCCTGCGCTGGGGGCAGGAGGAACAACAGCAGCCAGAGCCGAAGCGGCGAGCTAGCCCACCACTCCATCGCCAGCCGACCTGCTGCAGATTCCCCGCCGCGGCGCTGGCGGAAGCGCGGCCCCGCACAAAGATGGCCACCCTGCCTCCTCCCCCCGCACCCCTCCTCCAGTCCCCAGCCTTGAGGCGGAGTTTCCCTGAGAAGGCTGCGCCAGGAAGGTGGGGAGAATAAACCAGTGGACCAGTTGCCTATCCTCCCTCCCTGGCATCCCTGGGAAAATAGGTCTGCAGCCAGAAAACTGAAGGTCAGAGAGGGTATGTTTCACAGTTAGTGGCACAACCAAGGCTTGGCATAGAGCCTAGGCTAAATAGTTCTTCTCTTGACATCAAATTGCCTCTTATCAAATAGCATAGATTCGTTGAGCGTGTGTGTGTGTGTGTGTGTGTGTGTGTGTGTGTGTGTACAGCACAGTTAGACCCAAAGGTTGCAATTAGCATAGCAGGGGTCCCTTTGTAATATGAATTTATAAAAGTTGGGGTGACTTAGACGTAGGGAAAAAAATCAGTGGTGTTAAATAAAGTTTATGGCAGGTCGTTGTTTTGGACTGATCTCTGGCACTAGGCCTCAAGACAGTAGACAAATCAGAATGGAGGCACTTGTCCTAGGTGCCACATAATTAAACTCAACTTTAAAAGGGGCCAGTTTTCCAACAAATAGGAGAAGGGGCCCATATACCTGTGCTGGCATGATAAAGAAGCTCCCTCTGATGTAACTCTTTAAGGAAAGTAACTTCAAAATGACCAATCTGCTTTTTGTTCCTTATTTCTGCTTTCTTCAGCCCTCTTCTGCCTATAAGCCCAACCCCTTCTGCTCAGCTCATTGGAACACTTTTCTGTTTCATAGCTGAGATGCTGCCTGATTCATGAATCACTAATAAAAGCCAATTAGATTTTTTTTTTTTTTTTGAGACAGAGTACAGTCTTGCTCTGTTGCCCAGGCTGGAGTGCAGTGGCACAATCTTGGCTCACTGCAACGTCTGCCTCCCAGGTTCAAGCGATTCTCCTGTCTCAGCCTCCTGAGTAGCTGGGATGACAGGAGTGTGTCACCACGCCCGGCTAATTTTTGTATTTTTAGTAGAGACAGGGTTTCACCATGTTGGCCAGGTTGGTCTCGAACTCCTGACCTCGGGTGATCTGCCCACCTCGGCCTCCCAAAGTGCTGGGGTTACAGGCATGAGCCACCATGCCCAGCCAAGAACTTTAAACTAAATTTGGTGAAATTTTGTTTCTTGACAGTGGGCAACATGATACTGGACAATATAGGTATATAGTATAGTACAGGTATATATCTTTATATAGGTATATATAGGTCAGCGTAGATATATTTAGTGATCATAGAACTACAAATACTTATTTTCTTTCTTTTTTTGAGACAGAGTCTCACTCTGTCACCCAGGCTGGAGTGCAGTAGCATGATCTTGGCTCACTGCAACCTCCACCTCCTGGGTTAAAGCGATTCTCCTGCCTCAGCCTCTTGAGTAGCTGGGATTACAGGGGAGCGCCACCACGCCTGGGTAATTTTTGTATTTTTAGTAGAGATGGGGTTTCACCATGTTGGCCAGGCTGGTCTCGAACACCTGACCTTGTGATCCACCCGCCTTGGCCTCCCAAAGTGCTGGGATTACAGGCTTGAGTCACTGCACTCAGCCTCTTTTTTTTTTTTTTTGAGATAGAGTTTTGCTCTTGTTGCACAGGCTGGAGTGCAATTACTCAATATTGGCTCACCGCAACCTCCGCCTCCTGGGTTCAAGCAATTCTCCTGTCTCAGCCTCCTGAGTAGCTGGGATTACAGGCATGCGCCACCACACCCGGCTAATTTTGTATTTTTAGTAGAGACGGGATTTCTCCATATTGGTCAGGCTGGTCTCAAACTCCAGACCTCAGGTGATCTGCCCGTCTCGGCCTCCCAAAGTGCTGGGATTACAGGCGTGAGTCACCACACCCAGCCATATTTATCTATTTTCTAAAATGTACATGGTTATATCCCTAAGCTTTGTGGAAATATGGAAATACAGAGAAGTACAAGATCAAATCTGTGCTCCCACGTGTTTAGAACTAGTAGGGAAGACAAATATGCTTCCTTAGAGATAGTTTACAATTTAAGACAATAGTTAAGTGCCACTGGTTTCAGTGGAGGAAAAGATCAATATGAACTGGAAATCTGGAGAAAGGGGTAGGAGGGGTGTATTTTGTACGGAAGAAAAGGATATGTTGCAGTTAAGGAATATTGTTCTGGACTCACTAAAAATATGGGAGCCATAATATGCAGAAGGTGGGGATCAAATTTAGCTTGACAGTAGTGGAGGCTTTAGGATGCACGTTAAGGAATGGTGGAAGAGAAAATAATGTTGATTACCTAGGAATGGGCCGTATCAGTCACATATTACACCCATATGGGCATTTGGTCTATATTCCACCAGGGCAGAACCACCCAGTTTTTGTATGAGTGAGGCTCACTTTGGGTGAATAGAGAGGAAGAAAAAATGTATCCCCCAAACTACAGCATATTTCTTCTGGAATCCAAATGAAACTTTAGTCAATTTTTTTTCTACTTCCAGGAAGGTGTGCAGTACAGTCATGTGTTGTTTAACAATGGGAATATGTTTTGAGAAATGTGTCAGGCAATTTTGTTGTTGTGTGAACATCATAGAGTATACTTACACAAACCTACCTAGTATAGCCTACTGCATACTGAGGATATTTGGTATAGCCTATTGCTCCTAGGCTACAAACCTATTCAGCATGTTAGTGTACTGAATATTACAGGCAATTGTAACACAATGGTAAGTATTGGTGTATCTAAATGTAGAAAAGGTACAGTAAATGAGTAAAAATGATACACCTGTATAAGGCACTTACCATGAATGGAGCTTGCAGGACTGAAAGTTGCTCTGAATGAGTCAGTGAGTGGTGAGTAAATGTGAACACCTAGGACATTATGCTACTATAGATTCTATAAACACTATAGTTAGACCATACTAAACTTATAAACATATTTTTCTTTATTCAGTAATAAATTAGCTTACTGTAACTTTTTACTGTACAAACTTTTTAATTTTTTTCAACTTTTTGACTTTGTAATAACACTTAGCTTAAAACGCAAGCACATTGTGCAGCTATACAAAAATATTTTCCTTTCTTTTCTTTTTTTTCTTTTTCTTTTTTTTTTTTTTGAGACAGTCTCACACCATTGCCCAGGCTACAGTGTAGTGGCGTGATCTCAGCTGACTGCAACCTCTGCCTCCCAGGTTCAAGCAATTCTCATGCCTCAGCCTCCTGAGTAGCTGGGATTACAGGTGTTCACCATAACACCTGGCTAATTTTTGTATTTTTAGTAGAACCAGGGTTTTGCCATGTTGGCCAGGCTGCTGTTAAACTCCTGGCCTCCCAAAGTGCTGGGATTATAGACATGAGCCACTGCACCCGAGCTATCTTTTTTCTTTCTATATTCAACAAACTTTTTTTTTTTTCTATTTCTAAAATGTTTTATTTTCTTTTTTACTTTTTAAACTATTTTGTTGAAAACTAATATGCAAACACACACGTGTGTGTTTGGGTCAGGCCTACGCAGGGTCAGGATCAATATCACTATCTTTCACCTCCACATCTTGTCCCTCTGGAAGATCTTCAGGGGCAGTAACACAGATGGAGCTGCCATCTCCTATGATAAAAATGCCTTCTTCTGGAATACCTTCTGAAAGACCTGTCCAAGGTTGTTTTACAGTTAAATTTCATTTTTTTTTAAATAAGTAGAAGGAGTACAATCTAAAATAACAATAAACGTATAGTATAGTAAATACATAAACCAGTAACAAAGTAATTTATTATCATTATTTAGTATGCTATATTGTACATAATTGCCTGTGCTATACTTTTATACAACTGGTAGTGCAGGTTTGTGTACACTAGGATGCATTGCACTACAACATAAAGACAGCTACATCATTAGGCAATAAGAATTTTTCAGTTCTATTATACTCTCATGGGCTCACCATCATTTACGTGGTCTTTCATTGATTGAAACATCATTATGGGACACATGACTGTACTTAAAAATGAAAAAAAAAAACCCACAACGGTTGTATGAGTACTGAAAGTACAGTTTCTACTGAACGAGTGTTGGTTTTGCACCATCATAAAGTCGAAAAATTGTGAGTCAAACCATCCTAAGTTGGAGATTTGTGTGTATTCCTAAGTGACAGCTCTGTGATACTTTAGGACATTCGGAATATTTGGGAATATTAGTAAGTTTACTGGTTTCGATATCAGTCATTCTGGCTCTAAATTCTGGTTCTGGCACTTACTAGCCAGGCTGTTTTTTTTTTTTTTCTCTTCTTCTTCTGATTATTATTTTTGAGACAGGGTCTCTCTCTGTTGCCCAGGCTGGAGTGCAGTGGCACGATCTCAACTCACTGCAAACTTGACCTCCAGGGCTCAAGTGGTCCTCCCACCTCAGCCTCCCAAGTAGGTGGGACTACAGGCATGAGCCACCATGACTGACTGATTTTTTTAACTTTTTTTGTAGAGACAAGGTCCCACTATATTGCTCAGGGTGGTCTCCAACTCTTGGGCTCAAGTGATCCTCCTGCCTTGGCCTCCTGGTGTTGGAATTGCAGTCATGAGTCATCCTGCCTGGCCAGGAAGGCTATTTTCAACAACTTCAGTTTCCTCTGTAAAATAGGAACCATAGTAGAAACTATCAAAATGTTGTGAGATTTAAATGAAATGTGTAAAGCTACCAATCCAGTGCCTGACACAACAAAATTCTTAATAAAGGTTAATCATGCAGTCAATACAAACAACTTTCTATTAAGGAGCTTAAAATTGCTGGAGTGAAAGATTACACAAATGCTCCTTTTGACACTTTTACTCTTCTAATACCAAACTATAGGCAATTCCTGAACTCAACGTGACGTTGCTCACAGATCTTTACCTTTTTATCTGCCACTTCTCCAGGAGGACTGCCATTCTCCCACAAAGCCCCTATGCCTTTGAGGAGTCTTGGCTTAAACCCCAAGCTCTTTGCAAAGCTTTTCTTGGTATTGACACCACCACCATCCAACAGAATTCACTGGTGTTGCATGCTATCTCTGGACCTTGGACATACTTTTAATATTGCATTTATTGTAACAAATGGTAATTACTGTATTTTCTTGGTGTCTCCTCTCTTCTACTAGACTCTGAGACTTTGTAACCACAGCATCTGTCTAGTTCTTAGCAAACAATAAGCACAGGGTTGGATGCTGACGCATGACTTCATGACTTAGGCTCCCTCACTTAGCAATGACGTGACCCTAGGCGACACCTCCTAATCTATACTCATCTGTAAAATGGGGGTGATAACTTGTACATGGTTATTACATGGAGTCCAAGAGACAACAAGAAGGATCAGTAGCACAGTGCCCGCACCTCGTAGCCGCTAGCTGACTGAGGCCAAGGGAGGAAATGCGTTGGCCAATACTGGCCGGAAGGGGCGGGACCGCGAGTCAAGAGGAGCAGGCGAGCCCCACTGCGCAGGTGCAAATGGGAGGGGTTAGCGTGCCGGCTGGTTCCGGGAGCCCACTCGCGGCTGGGGCGGACCGCGGTCGCGTAGCTGACGTCATCGCTGTGCGCTGCCACGTCTGCTCAGCTCCGCGGTAATGGAGGCTGGGGATGGGTGCTGAAGGTACCAGGCTCTGGCTCTAGCTTTAGCTCTGGCACTGGAACTGCCTCGGAGTCTGGGTCTGAGTCTTGCAGCCCGAAGCCTGGACACCTTTTCTTGATTCTCTAGGCGGGGGCTGTCTGCGTGCAAGCAGCTGGTTTGCAGCGTTTCAACGCGGGGAGGGAGTTCCCTTACCTGGGGTCCAGTCTGTAAAGTTGTCGCCGCTTTCTAGGGATCCCGCCCCACCGGCTGGGACTTTTCCATGCGTGAGTATTACTGAGCTGCCGCAAGGTCCGGCTGTCCTGGACCTGCCTCGGCCCTCTTGGATGTGCGGCGGAGACTGCTTTGTCCATCTCTCTGCGGACTTCTCTTTGGGACCAGTCTGTTGAAGTTTGTGGTCTCCTGCAGCCCACCCCACCCCACCCCATACTCTCACCTCTTCCGTCCCAGGTTTTTCCCTGCACTTTTCTTTCCCTTTGCTCGTTAATGGAGCAAGGACCAGCAGCCCCTGCATCCAGTGGTTTGAATGCTTTGTTTCACTTGGGATTAGTTTACAGCCGAAGGCTGTTAGGAATAGGGAGCACTTGAAAACAAGGGTTTTTCCAGTGTCATCCTTGGGGTTTTAGGTATTGTTTAGGAAACATTGGTATCCGTATTGGCAGAATCATGATATCTGCCGTAGAATGATGAAAATAACTTTTTTTTTTTTTTGTCTCCAGTGAGGATCTTTATCTTTTACTTGCCTCTTAATCTTGCAGTTTCAGTAATTTCTATATGATTTTACACCAGCTTTTCTGGAGCGGACATCCACTTAAAGAGTTACTTTCAATATTTTAACCGTAACATAGAGATACCACTTGAACAGTTTTACTTTTAAACAGTTAAGAGAACTACTGGTACCGTTTCATTCCACTTCCTCAGTCCTGACAACCTCTACAGAACAGGGAACACTTTTTTTTCCCCCCACAGTGAAGAAACACACTCAGAAGTTAATTTATTCGGATAAGGTCAGATAATATGTGACCATCTGAACTCACAACCCATATCCCTTGATAACAAAACCTAACGTTTTATAAAATGCCGATTCTTCTATATTTCAAGGAATTTAATTGTGAAACATTGAGCAGGAAATGTATAAAGTGTGATGTTTCTTGTAAACTTCTGTCTGATTATAGTATCTTACATATGATACAAATCAGTTGACGAAAGACACAAATCAGGACTTGCCTAAAGCTTAACAGAGCTTAGATCAGAACTTAGGGTTTGACCCATTAGAGTCTGAATGGTCCTTTAATTCGAATAATGTAGGTAGTAGACACTGGGAACATTCGTTTGAAAATTTTTGTAAGGCCTGCTCACTCAGTTTTTCTCGTTGTTTTGTTGCCTACTTTAAAAATAGTCTACTGATATTTATATGTTTTTGTTATCGTTCAGAGTTGAAACTGGTTGACAACCATTAACCTGGGTTGCAACTACAGGTGGCACTGGAAGCAGACTGGTTCCTGGACATGCCCGGTGGAAGGAGGGGCCCTAGTCGGCAACAGCTAAGCCGTTCAGCTTTACCTTCTTTGCAGACTTTGGTTGGTGGGGGCTGTGGCAATGGCACAGGCTTGAGAAACAGGTAAAGAAAAAATAAGGCTATATTTAATTTGTAATGTCCTATCATCAGTAAGACGAACAAAAAGTCATCTTGTCATTCAGATATTTGCTTATTGAGATTAATTCTTGACACTGAGGTAGAAATCCTGCCTTTGAAGACAAAATTCAGAATTTCAAAATACTTTGGAGGTAAAAAGATGTGATATGGGACCCACAAAGTGAAAGTAGTCCCATTTTTTCTTTTGGCTGATCATCTAAATTCTAGTTATCCCCTTTTTATCTATTAGAAGAAGGGAGAAGTGAATGAAAATACAAGGCAAGTGTGATGGTTTATCTACTTATAAGCATTCTTTTTTTAGAGAGCAAATTAAAACTCCCAGCTGAAATTATAAGTCAGATTCCATCAAGGGTTTTAAATTGTCAAAAAATTGTTTGGTCTTAATAAACGTTAGCTGTTTATTATTAGCTGGGGTAGCTCATGCCATTAGGAGGTTTGATAATGTAGCAGTGCAAAGAGATGCTTTTACCTAATCAAGTATTTGCTCAAGATAATTTCTGCCAGCTAATTTCTCCTTCCTCCCTGAAAAAAGTTTTTCTCTTGCCTTGATTTTAATTTTCAGAGCTAGCAATCAGTACTACTGTGTTTTCAGGCCTATCTGATGGCATTAATGCACTTTTGTTTTCTAGGCCTGACCTTTGCCCTTTTTTTTCCTGACTTTCCAATCCCTCTTCCAATCTTTAAAATTAGTTCTGATCTCATCATTTCAGTCGAGCTCTCCCTGAAATTCCAGTTTGAAGGGATTTTTCCAGTCTCTGATTCTCATACTAATTTTTAATCCAAGTTTGGTTTATGTATGTATATAGAACTAGTTTATGCTAGAGTATTTTTTACTCTGCTGTTCGTTGGATTTCCTTATTTTAAAAATGGTGATACTGTTTGCATCATAGCAGAATGTTGAAATAAATGAAGTAGTAAATTGCAGTAACTTTAAAAAACTTTACTGAGTTTTACAAATTTTCTACATATATTAAGTATTATATGTTTAAAAATAAGAAAGAATATGCGAAAATGCTTTTGAAGAAAGGTACTATCTAATATAGGTATTGAGATAAAAGTTGTTTGCTATTTGAGGTACATACCTTAATTTTATTAATATATACTATCAACTTATTGATTCAGTACTTTCAAGTTGTGATAGAAAATCCTAGCTGTCCCTAACTAGGATTCTAACTAGCTAAAAAATTCTAACTTTGCCTCTGTATTAACTCTAGCAGTTCTTTGTACATTCTCTTTGACTTTGACTTTGAGGATTCCTCTAGATAATTATGTTCTCAGTTAAAAATGTTCTCAGACTGTCCCATGAAATCGCTCTTCAGTGTCTCAGGTGTTGCTGTAGGAGGGCTTAGAAGGGAAAATGGATCAGGCAGGCCTAATAGTCTAGGCTTGAGGTTTCCTAGTCTTCTCTTAATTAGACTGACTCATTTTCCTATGTGTTTTAAATATTAAGATACTATGTAAAATATTATGGGGAAAGGAAAATAAAGTGTTCTGCTATTAAAAAGAACTGAAAGCCAATGAAAATGTCATTTGTAGATGCTTCTGCTTGCACTTGGAGTCTGCAGATGGTTTACTGGGAAGAAGTAGGAACATTAGGAAAATACCTCTGCTCTTGACTGGGTTTGGTATTCTTTTCTCTGCCTTCACTGTAGCTCTTCTATCCTGGTATTAGAGGTTCCAACCATGGTTGCTTTAATCTGCCTTTCTCTTCTCCTTTAACATATGTTTATTTAGCAATTAACTGTGGGGGAGGGAGAGAGTGGGTAGAAGAAAGTATTTTCAACATTTTAAAATGAAAGAAATAATTGTTTATGGTTTGAAAAGTTACCAAGATTATTATTATTGAGTGATTATTTTGTGACATGTTTACCTAGAGAAATTGGGAAAAAGAAAGCTTTTTATTTGTTTCTTGGTAGGAAGCAAGCAACTGGAATAATTTGTTATAAAAGACCTGGGGAGGAGGTATAAAAACATGAAAGAACCAGCAGATAGCTTATAATATAGTTTTAGGAAGGATATATAGAAAGAAGGAGTGTCCAGATGAGGCGAACTCACTTCTGGAGTGTCTGTAGAGTATTGGAGGGAAATAGATAATTGCTTAAGTATTATGTACTTTTGGATGATACATTTGATTCTGCAAGACCGACATAGGTCAACTGGAGAGGAGAGCATTTGCCCCTGTTTGGTAGGTGGTTGTGGTCTGATTGGTGAAGTTAAACTCTAGAATGTCAAGGAGCTAGTTTGGTAACACAGTCAAGATTGAAATTGTAGTTCCTTGTCCTGCTTTCCACCTTTAGGGAGCAGGGATTTGTTCTTGCAACAGTGTGTTTAGAGTATTATCCTTTTAAAAAGGGAAGATATATTGTGTATTTCTGGATTTCTTAGAGAGCTCCTGATTGAGGGAGAATCTTATTTGAGAAGAACTGTTTTTTCCTTTGCTTATATGTACTTTGTTAATGATATCACCTGAACATGTCCAAATGACCACTGTTTTCCCTATCTCTTCTATTCCTCTTTAGGCCTTTGAATCTTTCTTCCTTCATCCATTTGCTTCCCTAAATTCTGCTGCTTGCTCGCTCCATAACAATCAGTCTCAGGCCTGCTGTGTTAACCCTTTCCCACACACAAACTTTATATGCAAGGACAAAACACAGGTGTTCAGCATAAACCACATTGTTTATATAAACAGTTTAGGCACAGTGAGCCATTCTTGTTATTTAGGGAAAGTTTATCTCACTGTAGGGAACTGTTTACTAGTCATGGTTCCCAGATGTAAGCCTTGTAAGCAGGCCTTCCTAAGAGTAGCTATGCTGAACACTTGCTTTCCTTTTGGAAGTCTAGAATTTTGGTACTGCGAGGAAGAAGGTGCCCATGTGGCCAGCCCCCAATAAAAACCCTGGACATCAAGTCTCTAATGAGCTTTCCTGGTTGAATAGCACTTCACATGTGTTGTCACAACTCATTGCTAGAGAATTTATATGGGTTCTGAACAGATTCTTAAATCTGTTTTTATATATATATATGTATTTTTGTTTTGTTTTGTTTTTGAGATGGAGCTGTTGTTGCCCAGGCTGGAGTGCAATGGTGCTATCTTGGCTCACTGCAACCTCCGCCGCCTCCTGGGTTCAAGTGATTCTGCCTCAGCCTCCCGAGTAGCTGGGATTACAGACATGAGCCACCATACCCGACTAATTTTGATCCACCCGCTTCGGCCTCCCGAAGTGCTGGGATTACAGGCATGAGCCACTGCGCCCAGCCCTATTTTTAATATTCTGTTAGAGGAATAACACTTAAATTTGTTCCTAAATAATACCTCTGTGACTGATTTTCTGAGATATATTGACTAAATCTGTTTATTTTAGTTTTAAAAATGATCATATCTCTTCTCAAGTTTTCAACTTTATAGATCAGATAGAGAAGACATAATCTCATAGATTCTTTTTATATTTATACAGGAGTACTTTTTTTCCACTGATGCTCCAGATCTCTAGATCTCGTTTATTTATTTATTTTTATTTCTTTATTTTTGAGACAGAGTCTTGTTCTGTCACCAGGCTGGAGTGCAGTGGCACAATCTCGGCTCATTGCCATGTCTGCCTCCTTGGTTCAGGCAATTCTCGTGCCTTAGCCTCCCGAGTAGCTAGGATTACAGGCACATGCCACCACACCCAGCTAATTTTGTATTTTTAGTAGAGACAGGGTTTCACCATGTTGGCCAGGCTGATCTCAAACTCCTGACCTCGTGATCCGCCTGCCTCAGCCTCCCAAAGTGCTGGGATTACAGGCATGAGCCACTGCACCCAGCCAGATCTCGTTTTATTTGACTTTGGTCTCTTTGTTTCCTGGTTTGACGTTTAATAGTCAAGGCTGTATAGAGTATGACAAGTATAGGTCTTTTCTACTTTGTTTTGAATATCTTTTTTGAGCCCTAGCATTTTATTGACTTTGTTAATGGTAAAAACACGTTTGTCTGCTTCACTTGGGAAAAATTCTGTAAGAACCTTTTAACCATTGTCATAACCAGTAATTTAGCATGTGTTCCCCCTTAGTGTATTTTTGACTGAAGGGAAATAAGAATTTTTAGTTTGTCTGGAGTAGAGGCTCGTAACCTTGTAACTTCTCATCAGTTTTTAATTTCATAAATCAACTGGAGTGAGGGAGTAGATTGGCTTCTTGTTGTAATCCTCTTCATGCAAGTCTACCAACTTGTAAACTTCAGAGGCTGCCTTTCGTGTTGTTTTGTGGAATGGTGCCTTCTGGAGTTTTTACAGTGCTGTGGCCCACCTCAAAGACTGGTTTGTGATTGAGCAGGTATGGTTCTGAGACCTACTGGTGGTTCACAATGTATTACTTGGTAGGCTTGTTCTATTGGAGTATACTCTGGGAATGAGAAGAAGAAACTTATGATTTTTTCCATACCCTCCTCCACCAGTTCCTGTTCTTCCCTTCCAGGTCTTCTGAGTTTCTGCCATAGTATTCTTAACTGTTCAGAATGAGCAGAGTTCATATTCCCATGAGTCACTTAAAGTACTGTAAGTGCTACATACCAATTTCTATATTTGGAAATTTTAGAGTAGAATGGTAACGCTAGTTTTGTTCCTTCTCTCAAATCTTCTTTGGAAGTATCTAAGCCAAGCTTCTTTTCTTTGGTCTGTAAATAACAGTAGACCCTTAGATCTCTGTAAGTATTCCCAGGCATATAAACAAAGGAAACTTTTCTCCTACTTCCGTCTTATACCTTTAGATAGCCTGGTTATTTCTAATCTGTAAAAGAGCATGGAAGAAAGAACAATAAGAAGATAGGGATTAAAATATCTGCATCTTTTTGTATTTTAAGGGATATCTCTTTTTCATAACTATATTGGTCTACTGCCTTCTCAACGTAAAGATACATATTTGCAGTGAACTAAGAAGAGTATAGTCTCTGTTCTTAAGATTATGATCTGGTAGACAACACATAGATGTATACAAAAAATTATGTAACAATGTGAAAAGTATAGTAATAAAGGTATAGTTAAGTATTATGGTGGCACAGAGGAGAGATGAATCAGTTTTGATGGAGTAGAATAAGCTTCACAGAGAATGTGTTTGAATGGCTTAAAAATCTTGAAGAAGGAGTAAAAAAAGTTTTGAAGGATTTTGTCAGTAAATATGTATGTGAGAAGTTAAGGAAGGTGATTATGGAAGGTGATTAGTACATTTAAAGGGAATAACATATGCAAAAGAAGAGCATATATGTTCCAGAAAGCAAATAGCATAAGTATCATATAGGGTACATGTGAAGGAGTGATGAGGTGAAACTAGTCTGTTAAGCTGAGGGACCTCATAGGGCTACTAAAAATTTTTGGCTATTACCCCACTATTAGTAGAGAGCCATTAAATGTTTTTAGGTAAGAGAAACACTATTAAGAGTTTTACCTTAGAAAGATCCCTGAAAACAGGTTGGAGAGTTTGGTGAAAGTGGAATTGAGTATAGGAGGATTACTGCAATAGTTTAGGTGAAAATAGTGAATGCTTGAACTAAAGCAAATGAGATTAAAGAGGAAGGTACAGTTTGGACAAAGTTTTATAAAGTGGAATCTAGGAGATTTAGAGAGTGATTGGATATTGAGAGGCAGAAGAAAAGTTTTTTTTTGTTTTTGTTGTTTTTTTTTGTTTTTTTTTGAGATGGAGTCTCGCTCTGTCACCCAGAATGGAGTGCAGTGGTGCGTTCTCAGCTCACTGCAACCTCCGCCTCCCAGGTTCAAGCGATTCTCCTGCCTCAGCCTCCCAAGTAGCTGTAATTACAGGTGTCCACCACCGTGCCTGGCTAATTTTTGTATTTTTAGTAGAGACAAGGTTTCGCCATGTTGGTCAGGCTGGTCTTGAACTCGTGACCTCAGGTGTTCCGCCCGCCTCGGCCTCCGAAAGTGCTGGGATTACAGGCGTGAGCCACCGTGCCCGGCCAAGAGAAGTTTTAATATGACTCCCAGGTTTCTGATGTGGGTAGCTAACTGAGTGGGCCATGAACTAAGGTCAGGACTATACGAGGGAAGAACACAGAGATGTCCAGTAGAGATTTGAATAATGTGTCTGTAATTTAGCAGTGAGCTCTATGGTGAGAAATTACAGTCTTCATCATGTAGGAAATAATGGAGGCCATAGCTGCATCTTAGATCACTGACAATGTGTGAAGGGAGAAGGTAAGAGGATCCCAGGAAGGAGTCTTGCGGGGAAAGCCAACAGTGAAGGGATAGATGGAGGAGACAGCAGGAGCCCTTTATGTTCTGTGACAGTGGAGGTTATGACCATTGAGTTAACCATAGTTTTCTCTTTCAGGAATGGTAGTGCTATTGGCCTTCCAGTCCCACCTATCACAGCCTTAATCACCCCAGGTCCTGTTCGTCATTGCCAAATTCCTGACTTGCCTGTGGATGGGAGCCTACTCTTTGAATTCCTTTTTTTCATCTACCTGTTGGTTGCTCTTTTCATTCAGTACATCAACATTTATAAAACAGTGTGGTGGTATCCTTACAATCATCCTGCTTCTTGTACATCACTGGTAAGTCTTACTCAGCCTTTAAGTTCTTTATGTTAGTTACCCAAGAAACTACCTGGAAAGCTTTCTGTAGAAATTGTTTTTCTTAGTAATTTTTCTTTCAATAAAATGTTTTTTTCTAGACCACAGATTACTTTCAGAAATAAAATTTCATAAGATTGTTAAAATATAAGTACTATCAGGGGAAGTAAAAATGTAAATGAAAATGCAGAAAACATTTAAATAATTTATTATAATATCACAGAAAGGTTTTGGTATTTAGTTTTCTCTACACCATTTTAAATTTGTAAGTATAAGGTGTCAGTGTTACTACATTCTAACAACTCTACCCTTTTAATGGCTGAATTAGGATAATGGTAGCTTCTGTAACAAATAAACTCTGAGGCAGTTGTTCTGGTTGCCAGGAGTTCTTTCATGTGATCAATCAGGGGACCCAAGCTGATGGAGATTCTATTGTCTTCCACCATGTGACCTCTAAGGTAGTTGTGACCCATCCCTGTCAGCCAGAAGGGGAAAGAGCTTAGGGCAATATAAAGGAGAGTTTCTTATGGGCCAGGCTTGCATCATTTCCACACATGTCCACTCCTAACTACAAGAGAAGCTAAATATAGTCCTTTAGCTGGGTACATAGTGAACTTAAATAAAATTGGGTTCTGTCACACAGTGAAGTTGAGAAATTGGCTGTCTTTGGTGAGGTACATAAAAATATATTGTAGATTTCTTCTGTTCTCTTTCCATTTATTAAAAGTACCATGATAGGCCAGGCGCGGTGGCTCACACCTGTAATCCCAGCACTTTGGTAGGCCGAGGCAGGTAGATCACGAGGTCAGGAGATCAAGACCTGGCTAACACGGTGCAACCCCGTCTCCACTAAAAATACAAAAAATTAACCGGGCGTGGTGGCGGGTGCCTATAGTCCCAGCTACTCGGGAGGCTGAGGCAGGAGAATGGCGTGAACCTGGGAGGCGGAGCTTGCAGTGAGCCGAGACCGAGCCATTGCACTCCAGCCTGGGCAACAAAGCGAGACTCCGTCTCAAAAAAAAAAAAAGAGTACCGTGATAGTCTTGATGCAGAGAAGGTTCACCATAGATGGATATATAAAAAAATATTGGTAAGGCCTGGGCATGGTGGCTCATGCCTATAATCCCAGCACTTTGGGAGGTGAAGGCAGGAGGATTGCTTGAGCCTAGGAATTTGAGACCAGCCTAGGCGACATAGTGAGACTTTGTCTCTACAAAAAATAAACAAATTTAGCCGGGCTTGGTAGTGCACACTTGTGGTCCTAGCTTCTGGGGAAGCTGAAGTGAGAGGATTGCCTGAGCCTGGGAGATAGAGACTGCAGTAAGCTATGATTGTGGCCACCATACTCCAGCTTGGGTGACAGAATAAGACCCTGTCTCAAAAAAAAAAAAAAAGAAAAAAGAAAAAAATAAAATAAAATTTAAAAATGTAAGTATATGTATTGTTAAGGCTAGTCAGATGACTTGAGGGATAGGTTGTTGGCAATGGCAGATTTGAATGGGTGATAGAGATATGCTCTAGGCAAAAGAAGACTATTGTCTTCTTATATATGTGTTTGGGACTAATAAAGATTAGAAAGCCTTCCTAGCCTGGTGAACATAGAAAGGAAATGTGGGCCAAAATCCTTTAGATAGTATGGAAAGAGAATAAAAATTTTTGTTTTAAATATTTGTATCATTTGGTTGTTCCTGGTATTAACTATTAAGAATTTTCTTGCTATATTGACCTTCTGTCTACTTAATATCATGTGATAAGAATGTCAGTTTCTGTATTGGAAAATTGCAATGATTTAGTGCCAATTTTTTTTTAATAGTCTTTCTTTCTTACCCGGATTATGAGCTTATTGAGTGTAGGAACTGTACTTCGTTCATCCTTTTTGGCCATGGTGTTTTAAAGAGAAGAAGTTGGATTAGATATTCTCTAAGGCCTTTTCCAGGTATATAGTTATATAAATAAATACTCACTGTCTTAACAGTGTCAGTAACAAACACACATTAAAATATTTAGTAGATTCTTCTTTTTTTTTTTTTTTTTTTTGAGATGGAGTCTCGCGCTCTGTCGCCCAGGTTGGAGTGCAGTGGTGCAGTCTCAGCTCACTGCAAGCTCTGCCTCCCAGGTTTATACCATTCTCCTGCCTCAGCCTCCCGAGTAGCTGAGACTACAGGCGCCTGCCCTCATGCCCGGCTACCTTTTTTTTTTTTTGTATTTTTAATAGAGACGGGCTTTCACAGTATTAGCCAGGATGGTCTCAATCTCCTGACCTTGTGATCCGCCCGCCTTATCCTCCCAAAGTGCTGGGATTACAGGTGTGAGCCACTGTGCCTGGCCAATATTTAGTAAATTCTTTACAAGTATTATCTCATTTACTCTTTATAAAAATGAGTAGGTACCATTATATGACTCCCATTTTATAAATGAATGTAAGACCTATAAACTGGTTCAAAAATCACATAGTGGCATAGTGAGTGCCCAAGTCCAGACCAATCTACTGTGCTTTACTTCTTGTGTTAGTCCTATATTTATTCCGTAAGTTCTTCTTGGGTAGTTCATTGTAAAATTTCTATTTGGTTTGACATTCCCCTGGAAACTTCTCATGTGTTGAATTTTCAGTGTCATCAAAGAGTTCTTTGCCCAGTCTAACATATCTGACTATAGCTCTTTAGAAAGTTACCTACAAATACTGCCTTGAAACAGAGGGAGCCAGTGTTTTTGTCATAATCAGGAACCTGCTGCTACAGCTGCTGACTCCAGAATTAATGCTTCCTTTGCTTTGACCCTTACCACCAAAAATGGATGCCTTTTGCTACCTTTTCCCCTAACTTCACTCACTTCTGAATTCAAGTTTTATATGATGCCTGTGGTTGACAGAACCGAAATCATATCTAGAGTCTGAGTGCAAGAAAGTTTGGAAATGTCATTTTTAGCTTTCCAGCCTCTGCAATAGAGGAACGCACACTTAACGGAGGTTGTAGAGTAGATTGGCTCACTTATCTGATGCACATAATCTTTGCTAACACAAAGCTTAAAATTGGGTTGTGAAGCCAAGAGTAACATGTGAAATAGCAAATATGAGTTTAGCCTGTGAATCTCAAAGGAGCCTGTGTCAGTGAGTTGTTCAAAGATAGAATGGACGCTGGAGATCAAGTTATTTCCCATCACTGAAGGTATTGAAGCTTGGAAGGTGCTTACCTGACCAGGAGGCTCTAGCAAGGACTTCTGTCCCAAATATCTGGTCTGTCTTTTAAGTTTTCTTCTATTATGAGTGTCTGGGTCAGACACTCATAATAAATTTGTCAGATTTATATATTAGGTTTTTATTTTTCCATTCCAAGATCTTAATATCAAAAAGAAAATGTGGACACCTGAATATGTGAAGTATTCTAGCTGTCAACCAATTAACTGAATGAGTCTTAACCCTAAGAAACATAAAAGCTAGAAGTAGTAAATTATTCAGAATAGGAATAGAGGGCTCTGATTAATCAAATATTCTGGGTTACAAAGAGTTAATCATAACCACATTACCATGTTCATTGATTTGGTTATAACATGATTTGCTTAACAAAAAGATGTATTAGGCACTTAAATATTTTGATTTTTTTTTTTTGAGACGGAGTTTCACTCTGTCACCAGGCTGGAGTGCAGTGGTACGACTTCTGCTCACTGCAACCTCCGACTCCCTGGTTCAGCAATTCTCCTGCCTCAGCCTCCCAAGTAGCTACGATTACAGGCATGCGCCACCATGCCCAGCTAATTTTTGTATTTTTAGTAGAGGCAGGGTTTCACCATGTTGGCCAGGGTGGTCTTGATCTCCTGACCTCATGATCCGCCCGCCTTGGCCTCCCAGATTGCTGGAATTACAGGCGTGAGTCACTGCACCTGGCCAATGTTTTGATTTTTAAAAATGTCTTAGATGGACTGGTGATGCATTAATAAGACCCAGACATTAGCCAGGGGTTGAGTGAATCTGCGTGCATTATTTTGGAGGAATAGGGTGAGCAGGGAGAAGCCCCAAAAATAGGAGGGATAAATACTGTTAGAATCCATAATACTTAGAGAGGGAGAAAAGGAAATGATCTAAGGAGTGGCAAACCACTCTGTTTTCTGGCTGTTCTGTCTCTAAAATGTATACTCAATTTGGCCACTTCATTCCATCTCCATTGCTACTCACCCTGTTCAGTCTGTGATCATTTTTCACTTGAATTAAAAGCAAGAGCTTCTTAACTATCTTGCCCCACTATAATAATTATCTTACTCCAGCCTTCTTGCTGCCTTTTAGACACACTGGGCATATATTTTCCTGTCCTAGGGCTTTTGTGATTGCTTTTTCTTCTGTCTGGGGCCCTTTGTCCCCAGAGCTTGAAATGCCGGGTGCCTTTTTGTCATTCAGCTCTCAGCCTAAATGCCATCCTCTCAGGGATAGCCTCCCTAACCACCAATTTAAATGGGCTCTGCACCTCCTTCTTAGTCATTATTTGTTCCTGTTTTATTTCTTACAAGCAGTTTTAACTATTTAAAATGCCTTTGTTGGGAGCTTGTTTATTGTCGTTACTTGCCCTGCTTCTCTAAACAAATTTATTGAAGATATGGGTTTAGCTGCCATAACAGGGTGACTAAAACAAAATAGAAACTTATTTCCCTATTTAATAAAAGTTTAGGTGGATGATATAACATCAGCATGGCGACTCTTTGTATATGTTGCTCTTCTATCCCCAATATACTTCTTCCAAACCATGGTCCATGGTAGTTACTCCAACTCCAGTTATCATACCTGACCAGCAGGAAGGAGAAAGAAAAGAGAAAAGGGGACAGCTCCTTTTAGAAGAGTATGGCTTAGAAGTTGTGCCTATTACTTTTTCACTCATCCCTTGGCTAAAAGTAGTTTTTGCAAGGGAGGCTGGAAAATAAACCTTTAGTTGGCTAGGAGTCAGTGCCTAGTTAAATTTTATGGTGATGCAGAAGGAATGAATAGTAACCTCTGCCATTTCCTTTCCCTCTCGCACCACAGTGGAAAGTAAGACAGGAGAGTAGGAACCTTGGCTGTCATCTTCCATGCTGTATCTTTAGTGTGAAGGAGAGTACCTGGCACATTGTGGATGCTATGTATAGATTTATTAAATTAAGTAATTGAGAAATTTAACATTTCATTCTGGAAGGAATTGTGGAAACCTATAGACCTTTTGATCATCAAAATGAAAATACATCCTGATTTTGGTGGTTCCTGGGATATTGTTGCTAAAGACTTTTCATTTGCTTATTACCACAGTTATATATACAGATCTAGACCTAGAAGGAACTGTAGACAGCATCTAGGTGAATGCTATTATTTTATAGAAGAGACCAAATGTAAGGCCTACTTCTAAATCAAACTAGAGAGAAACACTAAATAAGTATAATTGATGTACCATCTACTAGAGAGTTTAGTAGACGCCCAATTAGATTAACGTAAGCTTTCATAAGAGACCAACAACAGAAACTTCTGAAGACTGTGAATCCCAACTGATCTATTAACTTTAAGACATTATAAATATAATATTTTATATAAATTATTCTTGCCATAATTCTGCAGGTTATAACTTGTTAACTCAAAGCTGCAATCTTTACCTTTTAGTACAGTAATACTTTTGAAAAGGGAGAAGAATACATTCCAGGTAGTTTAAAATAGTGTTTAAAAACTTAAAGCAATTTGTTGTGAAAGGAGAAGTAGAAGGTACATAGTCTGTTCAAGATCTCTCATATTCCCATAATCTGTAAGGGTGTGGTGATCTAAGGAAGATCTTTTCAGGGATAAACCTCTATTCTTGTAGTAGTGCCAGCTGAATACACATCATATTTCTTTCTGATGTAGTTATTTAGTTATTTATTTCTGTTGTAGAATTTTCATCTCATTGATTATCATCTGGCAGCATTCATCACAGTGATGCTTGCGAGGAGGCTTGTATGGGCTCTCATCTCAGAGGTAACAGTTCATTCACTATATTCTATCACATGTAGCTAGAGTTAGTTACTAGAATGGGTGCAGGTTGAAAATGTGACCAGTCCCAATTTAATAAAACAGTAAATTGCTTTACTCCCATGTGAGTTCTGCCAGTACTTTAAAAAAGGTTTCCCTGCAATGTAATTTTTTAAAATTCAAGTGTCAAAAACTGTTAGAAAATTCATTTGTAGGTTCGGAGCTTGTGTTCTGTTTCTGAGTTTTTCAGTACAATTTAAAAAATTTAAATAGTTTCAGTAAAAATAGAATGAATGTCAGGTAACTATTAATATGAAGTATTATCTGTACACATACAGTTGTACCTAAAACATTCAGTTCCAGATAACATTCACTTGATACTGTTTATATATACCATTTGAGAAGATTGTTAGCAAGAAACATTTATTTGAGTTTCTTAGAATTTTTAAAAAGCAGTGACTTATCAGAATTTGTATAGGATTAATCTGAAGATTAGAATCTAAGTTTAGTGAGCAGAATGACAAAGAATAAGAATATTAAATGATCTTTTTAAAATTAAAAGTTGTTGACAGAGCTAGCCATTGGTATCATTTTTCTTTTCTTTTCTTTTTTTTTGAGATGGAGTTTCGCTCTTATTGCCAAGGCAGGAGTGCAGTGGCACAATCTCAGCTCACCACAACCTCTGTTTCCTGGGTACAAGCGATTCTCCTGCCTCAGCCTCCCAAGTAGCTGGGATTACAGGCATGCACCAGCACGCCTGGCTAATTTTGTATTTTTAGTGGAGATGGAGTTTCTCCATGTTGGTCAGGCTGGTCTCGAACTTCCGACCTCAGGTGATCCACCTGCCTCAGCCTCCCAAAGTGCTGGGATTATAGGCATGAGCCACTGCGCCTAGCCTCATTTTTCATATATTTGTAAATCCCAATGAGGCAGGGAAATGTGCTTTCTTAAAATATTGTTATCTCGTGCCCTGTGATTACAAAAACAAAAAATGTTAATTTAGCTGAAGTGGCTAATGATTTTAATCTTGGAATTTATAATTCAGTGTGAAATTTTAAATGAATAGTTACTATAATCACAAATAATTGAGAGTCAACTTGTTTTTCCCAAAACATATGTGGAAAGTCTGTGTGTGTAAGCTCTGATTTTCAGGAGCCCTATTTCTGGAAGCAGAGTAATTGGAAATACTAAGTCAAGATCTGAAAACCATTTGAAGTTAACCAAAAAGCACGGGTAGTAGGATTGCTTGTTTTTCACAGTAGGAACGTCTGTTTATAATCTTTTCTTTCAGAGTTTTTATTTAGAGGATGAAAATAGAAACTCACTTTTTAGTATATTGAGAAAGCGTGTTCTTTCTTTAGAGGATCTCAATGGAATTTTATGTTTTCATTTGTTAAAATAGTAAATGATTCTGTTTCATCCCTTCAGTTACTTGGAAATGGCTGCTTGTACCTGTCCAGTTAGTATGCCCAGTTCGTGTGTAACCCTTCAAAACTGGGGTTTCTACCTTGTTGCTGCAAAGATTATAACTTGAATGGCCTAAAAGTAGTATAGTAGCTTTTGCATAGCCTTACTTGGAATAGGCTTGCAGTTTTTTTTTTTTTTTTTTGAGATGGAGACTCGCTCTGTCACCCAGGTTGAAGCGGGAGCGCAGTGGCGCCATCTCAGCTTATGCAACCTCTGCTTCTCAGGCTCAGGTGGTTCTCCTGCCTCAGTCTCCCTCCTGAGTAGCTGGGATTACAGGCACCCACCACCATACCCAGCTAATTTTTGTGTTTTTAGTAGAGACAGGGTTTCACTATGTTGGCCAGGCTGGTCTCGAACTTCTGGTCTGAAATGATCCACCCACCTTGGCCTCCCAAAGTGCTGGTATTACAGGCGTGAGCCACCACGCCTGGCCAAGGCTTGCAGTTTTTAATGGGAACAGAATACTTAAGCTAAATTTAAACATAGTTTTATCAAAGTTTTAATTCTGTAACTTAATTTTCATCAGGAAGGGAATGTTTAAATAATTTTGGTACATCTACATAATGGAATAGCATACAGCCATTGAAAACATAAAGATGTGTTTATGTATTGACCTCCAGGGTGTTAAGTGAAAAAAGCAAGGTGCAGAACAGTGTTTAAAATGAGACAGGAGTGGCCAGGCATGGTGGCTCATGCCCCCATAATCCCAGCACTTTGGGAGGCCGAGGCAGGCGGATCACGAGGTCAGGAGATCGAGGCCATCCTGGCTAACACGGTTAAACTAAAAATACAAAAAATTAGCCGTGTGTGGTGGCGGGCGCCTGTAGTCCCAGCTACTCAAGAGGCCGAGGCAGGAGAATGGCGTAAACCCGGGAAGCGCAGCTTGAAGTGAGCCGAGATCGTGCCACTGCACTCCAGCCTGGGCAACAGAGCAAGACTCCATCTCAAAAAAAAACATAATAAATTAGGAGGAGGGAACAAAATATATTTGCTTATATATGAATAAATTGTTTCCAGAAGGACACACAAACTAATAACAGTTGCACAGTTGGTGGCTAGGAGACAGGATCAGCAGGTGGGAAGCTTTTCACTACAAGCACTGTTACATGTTTTGTGTTTTGAGTGATGTGAATGTATTACCTATTCAAAAATTTAAAATAAGAGCTGTATAGTGATTTTCTTCCTAAAATATCTAAATTAGATGGATAAAACCTATCATAAATCATCTTTCCTTCCTTCCATTAAAATATGTTTTCCTCCTTTGTTTGCATATATCACAGAAAGGGTCCCTACCCTGAGAAAGATCAATAATATTAAAGGAGAGGCTGCTGGTAATTAATTCATAAACGGAACTGCTATTCAGAGAGGACTACCTCTCCATGTAGGTAGAGTCTGTTTATTCACCTCCAGGCCAGCTCTGCCTGTTCACCTCCAGGCTAACTCTACTTACGTACTTGCTTCACAAGATTAGAAATAAATTTAGCTGTTCTTTTACCAACCTGAAGCAACTTTCTTTTTAAAAATTGTTTTTCTAAATAGGAAAGTAGTATATTTTATTGAAAAAAATTTGGAAAACACTAAAATATAAAGCAGGACATTTAAAAATTGCTCACAGTCTCATTATTGAAGACCACTTTTTTTGCGGGATGGAGGGCAGACGGAGTTTTGCTCTTGTTGCCCAGGCTGTAAATGGCATGATCTTGACTCACTGCAACCTCTGCTTCCTGGGTTCAAGTGATTCTCCTGCCTCAGCCTCCCAAGTAGCTGAGATTACAGGCACCCACCACCATGCCCAGATAATTTTTGTATTTTTAATAGAGACCGGGTTTCACCATGTTGGCCCAGCTGGTCTCAAATTCCTGACCTCAGGTGATCCACCTGCCTCTGCCTCCCAAAGTGCTGGGTTTACAGGTGTGAGCCACCTCACCTGGCCAAAGACTGCATTTTGCTGTATTTTCTCCTGATCTTCGTATGCATAGGAAGATTTTATATTTACATTTATTTTAATATATTTGAGAATTATTTGTATACAGTTTCATATCCTGTACTTTAAAATTAACATAATGTTACGAATATTTTTCTGCCCTTCACCTAGCGAACTCTTGCTTATCCTTTAGGTCTCAGCTTAAATATCATTTACTAACACAAGCTATCTCTAGAATAGGATCTCCTGTTATTTACTTTCCATAGCAGCCTACTCTTCCTATAGCACTCATTACAATTACAAAAATGATTAGATATAAGTTTAATATTTGTTTTTCTTGGTTAGTCAGCTTCATCAACACAGGGGTTTTGTCTGTCTTGGTTACCACTGTGCCTCTAGGACCCGGTAAAGAGTCTGTCACATATAGCACAGGGATTAGCAGCTTGGGCTCTGGAATAAGGCAAAATTAATCAACAAATCCAAGCTCTGTGCTCTGGTGACATTGGGCAGAAGCAGTGTTTTTTATTTCTAACCCTGAACTTTTGAAAAGGAGGTAATGGAGTAATTCCAATAGCTTAAGTAACTTTACTAAGCTTTGATTTGTGAGGTAAATTGGCATGAAGGTATGTATCAGGGGAGTTATGTGAAGCTATGTGCCAGGCTATGGCTGAGAACAGCTTGAGCCATAGTTTGAGGCTTAAGCCGTTCATTATGGCATTTATTTAACTGCTTTTTTGCATTTTAAAGTAACTATATATTACATATATATGCTCTCTCTATATATATGGTATTCAGTGTACAGTATATTGCATATATGTTATAGGTACTCCATAATATGATCTGTAAACTAAGAAACGGATATGTAGGAGGAAACTGAAAAGCTCCTATCCCCTACCATGTATTGTTGACTCTAGATATTTTTTTTCTCCTTTCTGGTTTCCAACACTGCTCTCTTAGAGGTTACGGGGATCCTCCATTTTCCCCTACATTTTGCTCATTCTCTTCTCCCTAGTTAATTTGGAAAGAAAATGGCATTGCAGAGTAAGTTATGACAAGTACTTACTATAGTTAGTCGGTTTTAAAGATTTGCAATTGAAGAAGCATATTTGAATAGCTGTGATAAAAAGAATTGGAAGTGATTATGCATTATTTCCATGTTTGCAAAAGTTAAAAAAGAAACTTATTTATATAGGGATCTGTCAGAGAAGATTAGATTATTTTTTGAAACTTCACTCATTTATTAAACATTAATTCACCAAGCAGATTAGAGGTGAGGATTCAAAGAAAAATAAAAATATCATTACTGCTGTTGAGGCCCTTCTAGTTTAGTGGGAAGTAAGACAGATAAATTAGTGGCTCTCCATGTTTATGTACATAAAAAATCAGGCTGGGCACAGTCGCTCACGCCTGTAATCCCAGCACTTTGGGAGGTGGATGGATCATAAGGTCAGGAGTTCAAGCCAATCCTGGTCAACATGGTAAAACCCTGTCTCTACTAAAAATACAAAAATTAGCTGTACATGGTGGTGCATGCCTGTAATTCCAGCTACTCAAGAGGCTGAGGTAGGAGAATCGCTTAAACCCGGGAGGCGGAGGTTGCAGTGAGCCAAGATTGAGCCACTGCACTCCAGCCTGGGCGACGGCAACAGAGCGAGACTTCGTCACAAAAAAAAAAAAAATTAAAAAATAAATAAATAAATACATAAATAAATCACTGGTTAAGTTGTTAAAATATAGGTTGCTTGACTTTATTCCTTATCCCTGGAGAGGGAAGTTGTTAGGAGTTTACATGTCCAATTAGTAGCCCAGGTCATTCTGATGGAACAAAATAAACGATTCGTGGAACATACTTTGAGAAGCTTCAATGTAAACAAATTAGATGATATAATAAGACCTTAAAAGAGGTCTGTAGATGGCACTATCGGGTGCAAGAAGGAAACAGCTGTGCCTGGAGAAGTCTGAATTTTCAATTATTATGAAGATAAGGTGGGATGGAGCAGTTTTTCTTTTATTTCATTTTTTAAAGACACATTTTAGCTTCCACTGAACCTATTAAGTTCTTACTTGAATCACACTACTTTTGAAGAAAATCATTTATAAAATGTTCCTTTTGGTTCTTCCAAACTTTCAGGCTACTAAGGCAGGTGCAGCATCAATGATTCACTACATGGTTCTGATATCAGCTCGCTTGGTACTACTCACTTTGTGTGGATGGGTACTTTGTTGGACCCTCGTCAATCTCTTTCGAAGCCATTCAGTCCTCAATCTCCTTTTCCTTGGCTACCCGTGAGTACTCCAGTTTTACCATTCATTAGTAAATCTTAAGAAATACTTTGGTCATGTCAACGATACTATAAGAGTGAAAAATGAAATTCTTCAAATATAAATGAAGCATTTGGAAAATTGGGAAATCCATGGGCATGGTGAACATACAATTTGTTTTCTAAACTGGAGTACAGTTGGGACAGCAGGCATAAACCAGGACTACTCCTGGGGAACCTGAAATGTAGGGCTGTCTTGCCAGTGGAGAATATTTTAATTATCTCTCTTCATCAAGTAAAGGCCCCTCTTGCTGTCTATATTTGGGCAAACGGTAGTTAATTTTAGATGAATGCAGTGGTTCGAAAACCAGTCTTACTCTTAGTTGGTCATACTACTTTGATCTTCTGGTTCCTGTAACAAAATAACAATAAGTAGTCCTCCGTTATCCATGGTTTTGATTTCTGAAGTTTTAGTTACCTGAGATCAACCAACGTCCAGAAACATTAAATAGAAATTTCCAGAAATATATGACAAATTATGTTTTAAATAATTTTAAATAATAATTTTATTTAAATAAATAATTAAATAAATAATTATTTAAAATTATGTTTCAAATAATTTGTCATATATTTATGTTTTAAATAATTTGTCACTATTTATGTTTTAAATAGTGTGCTGTTCTGAGTAGTATGGTGAAATCTCTCGCCATCCCACTTTGTCCCACCAGGATGTGAATCATCTCTTTGTCCACCATGTCCGTGCTGTGCATGCTACCTGCCAATTAGTTGCTTAGTAGCGGACTTGGTTATTAGATGGACTGGCATGGTGTCACAGGACTTGTGTTCACGTGACCTTTATTTTACTTAATATGGCTCCAAAGTGTAGTTATGCTCACAATTAGGGATGCCAAAGGAAAGCTGTAAAGTGCTTCCTTTTAAGTGAAAAGGGAAAGTTCTTGACTTAATAAGGAAAGATGAAAAATCATGCTGAGGTTGCTAAGATTTACTGTAAGAATGACTCTTCTATCCATGAAATTGTAAACAGTATGTTGTTATAATTGTTCTATTTTATTATTAAATCTCTTACTGTACCTAATTTATAAGTTAAAACTTTATTGTATGTATGTATATATAGTATAGGAAAAAACAGTGTATGTAGGGTTTGGTACTGTCCATGGTTTTAGGCATCCACTGGGGTGTTGGAATGTCTTCCTGCTATGATGACCTGCTGTAGCCATCACAAATATGCACATATGAGAGTTTTTTTGTCTAATACTTCTATCTCTGACTGGGTGTGGGGGCTCACACCTGTAATCCCAGCACTTTGCAAGGCCCAGGCGGTAGGATCACTTGAGCGCAGGAGTTCAAGAACAGATTGAGCAACATAGGGAGACCCTGCTTATACCAAAAATAAAATAATTAGCTGCATGTAGTGGCATGCGCCTGTAGTCCTAACTACTTGGCAGGCTGAGGCAGGAGAATTGCCTGAGCCCAAGAAGTTGAGGCTTCAGTGAGCCATAATCTCGCTACTATACTCCAGTCTGGGCAACAGAGTAAGACCTTCTCTCAAAATAAATAAATAAATGAAAATTAGAATTAGGCCAGGTGTGGTGGCTCATGCCTGTAATCCCAACACTTTGGGAGGCTGAGGTGGGCTGATCATGAGGTAAGGAGATTGAGACCATCCTAGCTAACATGATGAAACCCTGTCTCTACTAAAAAAATTTTTAAAAATTAGCTGGGCGTGGTGGCAGGCGCCTGTAGTCCCAGCTACTCAGGAGGCTGAGGCAGGAGAATGGCGTGAAAAGGGAGGTGGAGCTTGCAGTGAGCCGAGATGGAACCACTGCACTTCAGCCTGGGCGACAGAGTGAGACTCCGTCTCAAAAACAAAAAAAAATTAGAATTAATACTTCTACCCCTACCCACTCATGTCCTCCCAAGGGCACATTCACAGTGGATCCCAGAGCTAATGCTAAGAATGTTCTTAATTAGTTACAAGTAACATCTGTTCTCCCTGTGTAGAAAACTATGGATAAGTGTCATTTGTTCAGTTTGTAATAAAATGTATAACTAAATATCTTTTTTTTTTTTTTTTTTTTGAGAAGGAGTTTCGCTCTTGTTGCCCAGGCTGGAGTGCAGTGGTGTGATCTTGGCTCACTGCAGTCTCCACCTCCAAGGTTCAAGTGATTCTCCTGCCTCAGCCTCCGAGTAGCTGGGATTACAGGCACGCGCCACCACACCCAGCTAATTTTTGTATTATTAGTAGAGACAGGGTTTCACCATGTTCACCAGGCTGGTCTTGAACTCCTGACCTCAGGTGACCCACTTGCCTTGGCCTCTCAAGGTGCTGGGATTATAGGCCTGAGGGATTGTGGCTGGCCCTAAATATCTTTTTATTTGCTATTTTTCATATCTGAATTTATGTCCATGAAATGAGCATTTAATTTATAATACCTAGGTCACAATGTGGAAATTACTTAAGGAGGACTTGAAGTATTTAAAAAAATTTTAAGGAACCAACAGTTGGAATACTATAAGAAGTTATCAAAAGTCTCAAAAATATTCACTTCTTTAACCAAGTAATTTTACTTTTAAAAATTCATTTGTACTTCTAGAATGACTCAGAAAGAAAACACCAAAACTGCCCCAGAGTTAAAAATCGAATAAACATGGTAAGATCTGTGGAGAAAAATAAGCAGGAAAGGAGAACTAGGGTCGCCTGTGGGAGTGGGATGAGTGATACAGTAGGGAGGCAGGAGGGTCCCCTACTAAGAAGGGGACATTTGAAGTGAAGGACAAGCTGTACTAAAATGACCAAATGTAAACACGTGTTAGGAAAATCCTTATCACATTGTTATTTATAGTAGTGGAAAATAAGAAACAGCCTAAGTTTCCAGCAAGAGAGAAATGGGTAAATTATGGCATCTCTATATGAGAATACTATTGTATCTTTAAAAATTGCCATAGAAAAATATTTAGACTTGAGAAAATACTCAGTGCACATGGAAAATACTCAACACACACACATGCACACATGCAAAGTTAAAACAGCAGGATACAAAACACATTGTACTGTATGAGGCCAAACATAAAAGGAAAAAAGCATATGTAACTATATATAAAGTTTAGAAACTTTATATTGGAAATATGTGCATCTAGTTATAAAAATGAGTATTGCTAGGTGATGAGTGTTTTGCCATTGTGGTTTTCTGTAGGTTCTCTATAATCTACAATGAATGTACACAGCTTTTATGGAAAGAAATTGAAGAGCTCTCCAGATAATGAATTTACTATCAGCAGTGCCCCTCCTGAGTTATGTTTACTCTTGTGGGTCCTGACTATTTTATTGACATAAGTTGTAAGTTATATTGACATAAGTTATAAGGTGTGATTTAAGGTGGTATCTGGGGTCTCATTTTCACACTTTGTTTTACAGGTTTGGTGTTTATGTTCCTCTTTGCTGTTTTCATCAAGATAGTAGAGCTCATCTTCTTCTCACAGACTATAACTATGTGGTTCAGCACCAGGCAGTAGAGGAAAGTGCCTCGACTGTGGGAGGCTTGGCCAAATCCAAAGACTTTCTCTCCTTGTTGCTGGAGTCTCTAAAAGAACAGTTTAATAATGCCACACCCATCCCCACCCACAGTTGTCCCCTATCTCCAGACCTCATTCGCAATGAAGTAGAATGTCTGAAAGCAGATTTCAACCACAGAATCAAGGAGGTTCTCTTCAACTCCCTCTTCAGTGCCTACTATGTTGCATTTCTCCCCCTGTGTTTTGTGAAGGTAAGTGGTTATCTTACTTTTATGTGCTTCCTGGATCTGTGTGTGAATTACATAAACTGGGTATTTCTTGTTTAATCCCCCTTTTCTCTGTCTCCCCTTTGGCAGCCTGGATGGTGGAGTTCGGCTGCATCTGGAGTGCACTAATACCGCTCCTGGTTGGCGGATAGGTATTTCCATATATGTGATGCACCCGTGGTGGTCCCCTCTTTTTTTTTTTTTTTTTTTTTTTTTTTATGGAGTCTTACTCTGTCTCCCAGGCTGGATTGCAGTGGCACAATCTCGTCTCACTTCGGCCTACCAAAGTGCTGGGATTATAGGCGGGATGGCCACCACGCCTGGCGCTGATTTTTTTTTTTTTTTTTTTTTTTTTAAGTATTTTTAGTTTCTGGGGAGAATCAAAATGTACTTATAATAGAATCAGTATGTAGTAGCTTAAGAGGACCAAGGTTTCAGTAAAACTCAGCCTACTATGGTTGATCTTAACATGGTTGTCAGGAGTTTCCTTGAATTTAATCTAACCTTTATCTAAACTTCAGTTTACTTCAATAGAAAAGAAAAATGGTCTGGATGTCACTTGGGCCCAAAATCTTTTGGGACATTTTAGTGCCCTTTCTTTACCCATTCAGAAGTACTTCTGCAGCCGGAATGGTCCTTCAGAGAATACTCAGTTCTTCTAGAAAGGAGACACTTAAAATATAATCGCCTCTCCCTCCCATCCCTAACTCATACAGCCAGAAAGTCAGGTTGAAGGATTGTGGAGGACTCTGCTCTTGAACTTTCTGCACGGACAGCAGGACCACCAGTGCATGTGTGATTCAGTGTGGCATTTGTCTGCAGGGCATATGTACACGCACCCATCCCTGCCTCTTTTTACCAGTGCACGTATCATTTCTCTCTCTTCTGATCTCTTCCAGAGTACCCAGTACTATGACATGCGCTGGTCATGTGAGCACCTCATTATGGTGTGGATCAATGCTTTTGTCATGCTCACCACGCAACTGTTGCCATCCAAATACTGTGATTTGCTACATAAATCAGCTGCTCACCTGGGCAAGTGGCAGAAGCTGGAACATGGGTCCTACAGCAATGCTCCCCAGCACATGTGAGTAAGCTAGAGGGTAAAACCATGTAACACTTTCTACATGCTGCTGATCATGTTTATTTGCTTTGTATGTCATTCTTGCTCTTGGCTTTGAACATTTAATTTTTAGTTTTTGTCTTACATGGATGCTTGTCATCATGCTAAACTGAATACAAGGGACATTAACTCATTTCCACCACCACCCCCAGCTTCTTAAATGCGTTCTACCTTTCAGCTGCCCAGTCACTCTTAGAGTATATAATTTGTCTCCCAAGCAATACAGTTGGAGTTTTCTTTCAATCTTATCCCTTTGCCCAAATGCAAAGAGTCATATATTTTATTCCTCTTTAGAAGACTTTAAGATTTGTCTTCTCATCTTCATTGCCACAGCTGAGTAGTTGCTAGCTACTCATCTCACACTTAGCTGGAATATGCTTCTCTCATTTTTTTCTTTCTAATACATGCAGTTTTATTCTAGTAATTTTGCTTACCTGTACTTTTTTACTATTATTTTCTTTCTAAACTCTCTACTGAATATTTCCCTGCTTCTCCTGTGTTTAAGTGAGAACTGTGCCTGACTGTGAGTTCTTTGGAAGAATTTTTCTCGTTGTGTCCCCCTTATCAGTCATTACTCCACATGGCTCCTGTGATCCAAAATGGCTAACATTAGGACCGTTTTATTCTGTCACTTCTGAGTCCTTCATCATACTTTTCTTTCAGACCCAAACCATCTTCATCTTCCCCCTTTTGTAATTCGAACATTTCACAAATTTCATCTCCTAGAAATTTTTCCCTAGTTAAGTGGGACAGATTGAGGTGACCTTCCCTTTCCCTCTCCCCCTAAGAGTTCTCCCTTCAATTATCTGCCTTGATGTCTGATACAGATTAGCACAGGCCTTCAAGCCCAGGAACTGAAAGAGATTGGGCCAGGCTGAAAAGAAACCCGACTGTGGGCAAAGGACAGATTTCAATAAAAATTGAAAATACAATCCACAGTACTAGTACTGTACATCTTCAGGCTACTGATGGCACATGGCCATGAGGTGTATCATCACTTTAATGCTGGTAAGTGTGAGCAAGGCCGGTGGAACATTTTCTGAACTGGGAAAGCTTCAGGGTGCTAGAATTTTTTTTTTTTTTTTTTTTAAATAACATATCTAAACTGCCTCCCAGTTCTTACCCTAGGAAACTAACCTTTCCAAAATCAGGAAGAGATGAATTAACTTAGATTTTTTTAAAAAAAGCTTAACCTGAAGATCCCTGTCCCCACCCAAATTCCATTGTGCTGGAAAGAATGAAGCTGCTGCTTCTGTAACTTCTTTTCCCCCAGAGAAACCTATAAAAATAAACCACAAAAGCAGTGAAAAGTCTGTGTGTGTGTGAGATGTGTCGCTGTGTTCTACTGTATACTTTCTTACAGTTGTGAGGTATTTGAATTGTGTGATAAGCAAACTGATTTCCTATAGTTTTTTGGGATGTAATTCTAAAGTAAATGTCATGCTAGATTGACAATGTGCTAATTTCTCCACTACGCTTATTACCATCAGCTTTCTCTTCTTGTTTGTTCCCTCTAGCATTTCCACCAGTAGACTGCTCACTTGGGATGGAGATGACAGTCTGCCTGCTTACACACTATTTTCTGGCTCATAGTGTGACTCATAGCCACACTATTTTCTGGCTTACACATTTATGTCTGCTCATTCTTCTAAGCCTCTTAAGTCCTTTGACACTGAGTTAACTGTACTTCTTTGCAACCTCTGTGTACTATATAGCAATGAATTTAAAGTAACAAATCCTTTCTAAAACTACTCCAGTTTGACCATGGAATTACTGTATTTTCAGAATTCAGGCAGATGAAGCCTTGATTGTTTAATTCCTTCCATTAAAATACAGCTGGCCTTGCCAGATACTATCTTATCTGTAATTGCCAATATGCTAACGTTGCATTTCTTTCTCCCTTAGTTGGTCAGAAAATACAATATGGCCTCAAGGGGTGCTGGTGCGGCACAGCAGATGTTTATATAGAGCCATGGGGCCTTACAACGTGGCAGTGCCTTCAGATGTATCCCATGCCCGCTTTTATGCAAGTACCACTTATTTATTTTCAAACATAAGCTTAGGGGTAAGTGTTAGGAGGCCACCTGTATGGAAGCATGTAGCATAGTGTGTAGCACATACGAGGAAATTATTACAAGGTAATTATTGCCACTAGCGTAACAGTGGTCCCTGTACTTTGGAAATGTCTTCTGAAGGGCAGATTGAAGATCATATACCATTATTCCAGTTTTAGTGGCTTAGCTGGTTTCTGTAGTTACATTGGTATTTGTTGAATCTAGTATTACTTGAAACAAGTAGGCAGTTATCTAAGACTCCTTTTTCATCTTACCATTTTTGTTTTGTAAGAGTTTGGTTTAGTGGTATTGTTAAGATATACTGTATCTGTGTATCCATAAGTGACATTTAATATATTAATAGTGTGGTGGTTTTATTTTTAGGTATTTGTCATATATGTTGTTTCTTTAAAAAGGCTTTAGCTTCCCCTTTGGAAGTCAGATAAATGCCATCAAAAGGAAAAAAGCTTAAAAGTTAAAAAAGGAAAAAGCAATAGAAACTCACTATATCCAGCTTCTGTTCCATTGAACTCATCCCTTTGGTTATGATCTATTTGGTCTTTCAGCCTTCCAGAAATTATCTGTACAAGACAAAAGTATATACTTATAAAAGAAAGACCAGCTGACTAATGCGAGTGGGGAAAACTAGGTGCTTGTGGGGGACTGTTTATAGTAAAAATGCCCATAGTGCAGTGTGTTGCTTTTGAAAGGGGATCATATTCTAAACAAGAATTGAAGATCTTTTAAAAATACTTGCATCTCTTTCTCCCTCAGTCCTTCCCAGTTCCTATGAGGGGGGTACATGGACTTTCTGGTTCTGCAGGTGTTTGTTACTGAGGGACACTTCAATTAAATATTGGGAACTTGCACCAGGCATGATGCTTATAAATACCATGGTAGGGGAATGCAGGGTGGGGCAGGTTGGGAGGAACATGGGGAAGGTGAAAGGCCCTTGAATGAGAAAATGACAGGCATCTCCTTCTTGACGCCAGTGGAAATGCCTTAAAGTAGAGGAAAGGACTTAAGTCACAAGTACATGAGCATTTGATTTCTGTATAGAATATTTAATTCAGCCAGCTGAATTCTCTAGGCCATTAATGACTTCTGTTGGTCCTTGCTATCTCCTTGAGACCTGTGATAGCCAAATAGTTCATTAGAATTTTCTGCTTGAAAATTAGGTATTTTCCTTGCTAGCTTTGGACAGCTGAAAAATCAGATGGAATCCATGGAAAGAAGATTAGGCAAGTTGATTTATTACTGATTTTGCAGGACTGGATAGATAGTTAAATCAGTGCTTCTCAAAGTGATCCATGGGCCACCTGGCCCACTATTTTTAAAAAGTGATTCAGGGTCCTTATATCAGACTTCTGAACCAGAATCTCTGGATGATCCCAGGAATTGGCAGCATTTGTGGATTTGGAAATGATTCTTAGGCACACTGAAGTTTCAAAACAGTCATTTAAAATGTGCCTATTACCTATCGCTGTCAGACTCCAGGTTAAACATTTTCTTCCTCTTGAACCTGGAAACTTAAAGCTGTCAGGATAATTTGGCTTCATTCTGAGGTGTAAGCTCTGAGATCTAAGTTCCATTTAAATTAGTTCTTTTAGATCTGATCACTGCTGTTACTGTACTGTTTGTCTTCATCTAGATTTAGGATTAGACTGGTTAAACTGAACTGTTAATGTTCCTTTACAACTTGTGGCCTATATGTTTGTATTCATAACTTTGTATTAGAAAACCAGAATTTAGCCTTTAGAGTGGAGAATTTAGTGGGAGTAAATATAGTAGTAAGCCCTATTTTTAGTCTAATTCTGACTCATTTTTCCTTCCTCCTTATCCTGTCTTTGTGTACCCTACTTCTCAATATCCAGAAAAAAATCAGTAATTAAACACACAGGTATATGGTGTAGAGGATTTCAGTAAGTGACCATGGTGGGTAAACAGTTTAAGGAAAAATTAAGAAACTATTATATTGATACTCGATTTGTAACCTCTCTTTTCCCCAAACTTCTCTAGTGTTGGTATTTATGTCTTAGTTTACAAGCCAAGAATGTTTTTTACATTTTTAAGTGGTTACATAAGTACCTATGTAATATCCTTAACTTTTGCCTCTTGACTTACAAAGCCTAAAATATTTCCTATTTGGTCCTTTATCCACCTCTGTCTTAGATAAATATACTTTCGTGTTTATCCTAAATAAAATCTATGCCTAAGATACAGTCTAAGAAAAATGTTTGTAAGTAGTTTTCTTTTGGGCATAATCTCTTTTCGTGTCTCAGGGGCATTGAAATAAAACTTATTTCATTATTTCTTGGGCAAAAAGGAAAATGTTTCAGTCTTTATAGCAAGAAATAGCCTGATAGTAAATAAACAGATCTATTTGTTATTATATATGGGAACCTGTAAATATTAAATTATTTTTGAAAAATAAATGCAAGAATAACTACAGCCATTACTTTTCTATGAAATAACGTTTTGCTTTTTTAACTTCCTTACAGTTCTTATTTCATCGACCATTAAGGCTGTTAAATCTGCTTATCCTTATTGAGGGCAGTGTCGTCTTCTATCAGCTCTATTCCTTGCTGCGGTCGGAGAAGTGGAACCACACACTTTCCATGGCTCTCATCCTCTTCTGCAACTACTATGTTTTATTTAAACTTCTCCGGGACAGAATAGTATTAGGCAGGGCATACTCCTACCCACTCAACAGTTATGAACTCAAGGCAAACTAAGCTGCCTCTCAACAATGAGGGAGAACTCAGATAAAAATATTTTCATACGTTCTATTTTTTTCTTGTGATTTTTATAAATATTTAAGATATTTTATATTTTGTATACTATTATGTTTTGAAAGTCGGGAAGGGTAAGGGATATTAAATGTATCCATAAACAAGGTGATGTGATCTTTCATGTGTTAGTATATTTGAATAATATACATATGAGAGGTATGCCTGTCCAGTAAAGAGATTGATTTGTTTGTATGGCTCTGGAATAACTCATTCGTTTATGAACACATCTCATGTATTACTTGACACAGTACCTTTGGTATGTCTGCTTTTCTTTCAATCTTCATTATCTTTAGCCCTCAGCTGGCCAGTAATTATTGCTAAAGAAAGGGAGATCAGTGGAGTTGCCTACCAGCACCCATTCTCTTTTAGTTCAGCTGGCTAATAGTATTGGAATACATCGGGAAAAGAGTGGGTTAAAGTCCTAGGTGGGGTTCTCTTTGTTGCCTACTAAGGGGAAGCAGTAGGCTTCCTTTCTAAGATAGGGACTCAGCTGGTCTCTTTTACCCTGTGACGTGTAAATATACTTTTGAATAAGCTACTATCCTGAGGCTCAGGGTTTTGCTGCCACTTTTCCTGTTTTTCCACTTCTGCTTCCAAAGATTTTCCTTTTAGTTGTTTGAAACAATACTTTGCAAGACAGGAAGTCTTTAGACTGCCCTCATTCGTGAAGGAGATGATGTGTGGCTAGATCAGTAGAAGAAGCTGAGTGCAAATGCCTTGTTGGCTAGAGTATCGGAAGGTTGAAAATTCCAGGTAACTGGGAGAATGGGCAAGTCCTCAGCTGAACAATCTTGGATGTAGTCTAGCAGCAACCCACCTACAGTGGCATTATGTTTGGAGTTACGAGGAGAAGTGAAAGATAAGAATTACCTACAGCTTTGTATTCAGATAATTTATATCCAAAATTTGTGTTTTAAATTTCATACTCCAGAACTTTTATGTTTATGAGTATTAGCCCTTTAGGTTATGGGAGGTGATATACTTAGTCCATTGATATTGTCACTTGTCATCTAAATTTATGAGACCTTGTCTTAGAGAATCTAAAATATATTGTCTTATGTTTTCTGTGCTGAGTTTGGTTTGTTACACTCTGAAACTTCTGGTGAGACAAAATAAGACTTATGAAGTAAAAAGACCAATCATGTAGTTCACAAGCTGGCTCTGAAAATAATTCTTGCAGAAGAGTTCTGAAAGGTTTCACCAAAGGAAGCGTTGTGAGGAGTGTGTATAAAACCAAGGTACCCAATATCAGTTTATGTTTAAATTAATAGTTGTTTCCTTAAATATTTTGATGCATATACTTTTTTTTAAGTTAACATTATTTGGCATTCAGCCTGAGTCTGTTCAACCATTCAACAAAGATATATTAACCACTAGACACTATACTAGGCCCTGGGGATATAGCAGTGAATAAGAAATGCAAAGGTCCTACCTGCACAGAGCTTAAAATATGCATGGGGATGGGGGAGTTAGGTGGTGCAGAAAATACAGCAAATAAATTTATGTATAATATAACATTCCCTGGTAGTAGTGATAAGTGCAGCAAAGGGAAATGAGGGCAAGGAAATAGTGGTAAGAATGGCACTGCTAGAAGGCATCTTTGAGGAGATGATTTTTGAGCAAAGCAAAAGCAAGACTGAATCATATAAATAGCTTTGGGGAGAATGCCATGTTACAGTAGCAGCAAGGGCACTGTTGGTATATTGGAAGAATAGCACGAAAATAAGTATATTAGTTAGTTGCTTTTTAAAGTAGTTCAGCCTAAATATAGTGGTTCTTGAGGTAGGGGTGAGAAAGATAGGGAATCTGCCATCTCTCTATGCTTTCCATAGGATCTTAAAGTATGCTTCTCTTGGCAGCAAACATTTTGATGAGATTACTCAGTAGTTTAGAGCAAAATGGGTGGCATGGGCACAGAGATATCTCATCAAAATTGCCCCAAGTTGGCTGTAGCTTGGAAAAGTAACCCAGATAACCCTGATTAGAGATAACAGACCAGTCTTATAAACTGATATGATGCCCCTTCTGGCTTGATCTGTCTTGGTCCTGTCCTAAGGGAATAGCACAGAACCAGATACTGGCTTGGCTAAATAAATAAATGGATATAAGAAATAAATAAAAATAAATTTTGGCTAATGGAATTGCAAAGTTCCTCCTACCCTCACCTCCAGATATGGCAGCATAAGGGGCATAAGACCGTTTAGTTCAACGTGTTCTACACATTCCAGCTGTTTTTTAGTTTTTGTTTTTGTTTGTTTTGTTTTTGTAGGGGCCATGTTCATGGAAGAGAGAAAAATTACTAGTTACCTGGATATCCTATTATAGTTCATGTAACAGAAGGGATACCATATTTGCTCAGTGATAGTGGAAAAATGTGTAATCATTAAATAATGACCTTTTTTGTAATTCTTTGTTGGGAAGTTAAAAATGTTTGTGGAAAGCATGGTTTAGCAAAAGTTCAGTTGGGTGGACTTGGATACTGGAAAAGGAAAGAAGATACTTGACTAGTCTGGGTGGTCTAAGGTGGCTAAATAAATGAATAGAGGAGGGCAGTTCACAGGAATGAGCATGACAGAAGTTTTCCTCAATATTCTATTTACTCTGATTCCATGTTTATATTCCTGATCCTCCTTTCCTTCCTGTCCCTATCAGTCACCACCACTGCCATCTGTTCTGCCGTTTCTCCCTTTTTTTTTAAATTAATTTTTAAAAAAATTTCTATTAGCTGAGCTAGCCAGGCATCTCATTTCTATGTACTGGGCAATTATATGCCAAACACTGGTGCTGGAGATAGTGATGTTCGAATTCATTAACTAATAGAAGACAGACAAGTGAACCAATTGTCACACAAAGGTGTTCATTAATAGAAATATGTATGAGATATGTAATAGATATCAGATCTATTAAGAATCTTGAGTGTGAAGCCCAATAAAGTGCACTTTTCATAAGTACTTCAAATAAGCTGACAGATGTCTCGGGACTTTTGTAGACAGAAGATAGCTAATGAAAGATTTTAAGCTAAGAATAACTTACGATCCAATGGGTTGTAGTTCCCAAAGTAATCTCTAGGTCAGCAGCATCAGCATCACTTAACTGGAAACTTGTTAAAAATGGACACTTTCAAGCCCTACTCCACACCTGCTGAGTAAGAAACTACATGGAGCCCAGCAATCTGTTTTAACATGCTGTCCAGGTGATTTTTAGGAATGCTGAGGAATGCTGAAGTTTGAGAACCACTGTCCTCTCTTAGACAACTTTGGCAGCAGTATGTAGAAGGTTTGGAGATGGGGCAATGTCGATGAGACTACAAGTAGGAGACTAGCCAACTCTTTTAAAAGTCCATGTAAGAGAAAATAAAAAACAGAGCAAGACGGCAGAGTAGGAAGTCTCAGCCTCCACTTGCTTTCATAGAAAGTTCAGCTAGCAACTCCACAGACTAGAACATCTTTTTGAAAACCCCAACACTTAGAAACTAGTCTGAGACACTAGTATGGTCCATAAAGCTTAATGAAATCTGAATTCAAAGGGTAAGAACAGTCTCACTTTGACTATATTGCTCACTCCCTTCCCCCAAGTTGACATAATGCCAGATGAAGAATTCCCTAGGCCAACAGTTTATACAGGGGGAAAAGAAAACCAGATCCAGTTTCCCTAGCATTCCAAGATGCTTCCCAGGAAGCCCAGTCTGGTCTCATCTCATGAGAAGCACTAGGGGAAACCACATGGCTAGACTGCCTGGAATCAGGTAGAAACAAAGAAAGGAAGCAGAGGTAGTGAACAGCATGCAGATACTGGTGGACCTCTGTGTTCCTGCTTGGCTGAGGTGCCTGATCAAAGATATCAGCCAACCTCATAGCCCACCTGCAAGGCTGAGCTGGTGACCTTCAAAATTTGCACAGTGGGGGCTGGGTGTGGTGGCTCATGCCTGTAATCCCAGCACTTTGGGAGGCTGAGGTGGGTGGATCACTTGAGGTCGCTGAGTTCAAGACCAGCCTGTGAAACCCTGTCTCTACAAAAAATACAAAAATTAGCTGGGCATGGTGGCTCACGCCTGTAATCCCAACTACTCGCGAGGCTGACACAGGAGAATTGCTTGAACTCGGGAGGCAGAGGTTGCAGTGAGCTGAGATTGTGCCACTACACTCCAGCCTGGGCGACAGAGCAAGACTCCATCTCAAAAAAACAAAACAAAAAAAAAGGACAGTGGGAAGTACAATCTAGCCTGAGTGCCTACACTACTGGTCTTCCTGCCTAGCTTCAGAGCCAACTCCCAACAACCCTGCCAGGAAGGTAGATGCCTGCCTTTTATTTTGGAGAAGTGAAGGGGCTAGACCACCTTGACCTTAGAAGTCAAGCAGCAGCTCCACCAAGCCAAAAAGCACTTCCAATGACCCTGCCCAGGCAAAGAGACTTCCACCTCCACACATCCGGAAGAAGCAAAGTGGCTAGACCTGCTTAACTCCAGAGACAAAAGCCACGGAACTCGGCCAAAATTTCACTCCATGGCTTCATCCTGATGGAAGCAACCCTTAATTGCACATTTCTAAGGAGTACAGCCTCTGGACACACATGTTATGAGTAGTGACTCCGCCTAACCTTGTAGCCCAGTCTACAGCCCTGCCCAATTGCAGGTCCCAAATATCAGAATTATCAGCCAGGCAGTACCAGAAGTGGCCAGTCTGACCAGAAGTCATTGCAATACCCAACCAGCAATTCCCCTCAATACAGCAAAGGCAGTGGCCCAGTCAGCTAGAGAACTCACAAGAAGCTCTGCCTGCCTGGGGTTATCATCAGCTGATCCTTCCAGAATCATAGGATAGACTAAATAGTGAAGGGCTATCCCTGCCCAAGAACACCTGTAACGGCCAGAAGAGGGGGCTGTCTCCTCAAATGCACAGACAACAATACAAGAACATACAGATTACGAAGAATCAGACAATCATGACACCTACAAAAGAAACTAATAAAGCTCCAATAATAGGCCCCAAAGAAATGGAGATTTATGAAATAACTGACAATTCAGAATAATACCCATAAAGAAGTTCAGTGAACTATTAATGTATATACAGATAAAAAATTTAATGAAATTTGAAAATGGTACACTAAAAAGAAAGTTGATAAACAGAAACAATAAGAATGGGATAGAAGTTCAAGAGACTGAAAAATTCAACAGAAAGCTTCAACAGCTGATTCAATCAAGAAGAATCAGAATATTTGAAATTATCTAGTCAGGAGCAAAAAAAAAAAAAAAAGAAGAACAAAAGAATTTCTAAAAGCCTACAGGTTATGGAACACCATCAAGAGACCAAATCTTCACATAATAGCAGCTGGAGAAGGAGAAGAAAGAGGTGCCTGAAAAGCATATTTAAAGAAATAACGGCTAAAAACTTCCTTAATCTGTGGTAGATGCCAACATCCAGGTATAGGAACTGCAGAGGTTTCCAACCAAATTCAACCCAAAGAGGAGTACACCACAACACATAATAAACTATCAAAAATCAAAGGCAAAAAATTTTGAGAGCATCAAGAGGCAAGAAACGTATCACATAAAAAGGAGTGCCATACAACCATTGGCAGAGTTCTCAGCATAAACCCTGCAGGCCAGGAGAGATTAGGATAAATTCAAAGTGCACAAGAGAACTGCCAACCAACAATACTTTATCCAGCAAAGCTGTCTTTCATAAATGAGGGAGAAGTTTAAAAAAAAAAAAAAAAAAAAAGTTTGTTTTCCCAGACAGACAAAAGCTAAAGGAATTCATCATCACTAGACCTGCCTTGTAGGAATTGCTAAATGGAGTTACTTAAACTGAAACAAAAAACTGGTAATTAATAACATGAAACATGCACAAAACTCAAACGTATAAATAAAGCAGAGCCCATTCAGAATACTATTGGATTGTAATGATGGTGTAAAAGTATAGAGTTATATGCAAAGTTAAGTAGTTATAAGCTTGAAATAGGTGGTTGTAAGTATAAGATGTTCCATGTAAGCCTAATGGTAACCACAAAGCAAAAATCTTTAGAAGCACAAAGCAAAAATATCAAAGCATACTCCTATAGAAAACAAACCACAAAGGAATACAGCAAGAGAGGAGGAAAGAAATGAAGTATGTACAAAACAATCAGAAACAACTAACAAAATGACTGTAGTAAGTCCTTACCTAGCAACAATTGAATGTCAATGGATTAATTTCTCCAATAAAAAGACATAGAGTGGCTGAATGGATAAAATAAGACCTAACTATATGCTGCCTACAAGAGACTCACCTCGCTTTTAGACATAGACTGAAAGTGAAGGGATAGAAAATAATACTCCACACAAATGGAAACCAAAAGACAGTAGGATGGCTATACTTATATCAGACAACGTAGACTTTAAGTCAAAAACTCTGGAAAAAAGAAAAACATAAAGAAGGACATCATATGATAAAAGGGTCAATTCATCAAGAAGACATAACAATTGTAAATTTATATGCACTCAATATTGAAGTACCTAAATATATAGCACAAATATTAGAGGATCTGAAGGGAGAGATGGATTACAACACAAGAATAGTAGGGGATTTCAGTACCCCATCTCAACAATGGACAGAGCGTCCAAACAGAATAAGGAAGCATTAGACTTGAGCAACACTGGACCAAATGGACCTAACAGACATATACAGAACATTCCATCTAATAGCAACAGAATACACACTCTCAAGTGCACACAGAGCATTCAACAGAATAGATCACATGTTAGGGCACAAAAAAGCCTCAGCAAATTTAAGAAGACTGAAATTATATCAAATATCTTTTCCAATCACAAATTATATCAAATATCTTTTCATTCCAATGGTATGAAATGAGAAAAGAATACCAAGAGGAATTTTGGAGAATTCACAAATACATGGATATTAACATTCTCCTGAACAACCAATGGGTCAATGAAGAAATTCAAGGGAAAATTTTAAAGGATCTTGAGACAAAAGTGGAAACACAACATATTAAAACTTATGGGATACAGCAAAAGCAGTTCTAAGAATAAAGTTTATAGCAATAAATGCCTACATCAAAAAAGAAGTTCTCAAATAAACAACCTAACATTATACCTCAAAGAACTAGAAAAAGAACAAATTAAGCCCAAAGTTAGCAGAAGGAAGAAAATAATTATGATCATAGCAGAAATAAATGAGATAGAAAGGCAATACAAAAGACCAATGGAAAAAAAAGCTGCTTTTTTGAAAAGATAAAATTGACAAACCTTTAGCTAGGCTAAGAAAAAAAGAATAGATCAAATAAATAAATTCACAAATGAAAGAAAGGAGATTACAGCTGATACCCCAGAAATAAAAAGGATCATGAAAGACTACTATAAACAAATGCCAATAAATTGGAATATCTACAATAAATGGATAAATTCTTAGATGCGTGTAATCCCAAGACCAAATAATGAAGAAATAGAAAAATCTGAACAGACCAATAACAAGTAAGGAGATTGAATCAGTAATAAAAAGTCTGTCATCAAAGTAAAACCCAAGACCTGATGAGTTCACAGCTTAATTCTACCAAACATTTAAAGAATTAATACCAATCTTGCTCAAACCTTTCCAAAAAAAATTGGGAAAGGAGGGAGTACTTCCAAGCTCTTTTTGTGAGGGCAGCATTACCCTAATACTAATGCCAGACAAGGAAATTACAAGAAAATAAAATTACAGGCCAATAACCTTGATGAACATAGAAGCAAAAATCCTCAACAAAATACTAGCAAACTGAATTCGACAACATATTAAAAGGATTATCCACGATGATCAAGTGGAATTTATCCCTGGTATATGAGGATGGTTAACATATGCAAATCAATACATGTAACACATCACATTAACAGAATGAAGGACAAAATCTATATGATCATCTCATTAGATGAAGAAAAAGCATTTGACAAAATTCAACATCCTTTTATGATAATAACTCTCACTATAATAAGGAATAGAAGGGATGTACCTCAATACAGTGAAGGCCACATATGAGAAGCCCATAGTTAACATTATACTGAATGATGGAAAATTGAAAGCCTTTCCTCTAAGATCTGGAAAAACATGAGGATGCTCACTCTTGCCATTTCTAGATTATACAGTATTGGAAATCTTTGCCTGAGCAATTAGGCAAGAGAAAGAAATAAATAGCACACAAATAGAAAGGAACAAGCGAAATTGTCAGTTTGCTGAAATGACATAATCTTATATGTATCTTATATGTAGAAAATCCAACAGTCTCCACCAAAAAAAACTGTTGGAACTAATAAATACAGTAATGTTGCAGGATCCAAAACTGACACACAAAATCAGTAGCATTTCTATACACTAACAACAAACTATCTGAAAAGAAATCAAGAGAACAATCCCACTTACAACAGCTACAAAAAGAAATACTTAGGAATAAATTTAACCAATGACTTGAAAGACCTGTACACCAAAAACTATAAAATGTTGGTGAAATAAATTGAAGATGATACAAATAAGTGGAAAGAGTTCTTGTGTTTATAGGGTGGAAGAATCAATATTGTTAAAATGTTCACACTACCCAAAGTAATCTAAAGATTTAGCACAATCCCTATCAAGATTCTAATGTCATTTTTATAGAAATAGAAAAAATATTCCTAAAATTCATACAAAACCACAAACACCCCCAAATGGCCAAGGCAATCAAGCAAAAAGAACACACCTAGAGATGCCACACTACTTGATTTCAAACTATACTACAAAGCTATAACAATTAAAACAGTACAGTACTGGCAAAAATAGACCCCTTGACCAATGGAATAGAATAGGGAGTCCAGAAACGAACCCACACATGTACAATCAGTTGATTTTACAAAGGTTCCAAGAATGCCCAATGGGAAAAGAGTAGTCTAATAGGTGGTATTGGGAAAACTGGATATCCACATGCAGAAGAATGAAATTGAACTCTTATCTCACACCATATACAAAAATCAACCCAAAATAGATTAAGAGATGTGAATGTAGAACCTGAAACTATAAAACCACCAACCCCATCTCTACTAAAAATACACACACACACACACACACAAATTAGCCAGGCGTGGTGGTGGTTACCTGTAGTCCCAGCTACTCTGGAGGCTGGGGCAGGAGAATGGTGTGAACCCGGGAGGCAGAACTTGCAGTGAGCCGAGATCACGCCACTGCACTACAGCCTCGGCAACAGAGCGAGACTCCATCTCAAAAAAAAAAAAAAAAAAAAAAAAAAAAAAAGAAGAAGAAAACATAGGAGGAAAACTACATGACACTGATCTGCGCAATGATTTTTTGGATTTGATCCGAAAAGCACAGGCAACAAAAGCAAAAACAGACAAATGGGATTACATCAAACTAAAAAGATTCTGCACCACAAAGGAAACAATTAACAGTGTTATAATTGGAAACAATTAACTGCACCACAAAAGGAAACAATTAACAGGAAACAATGAACAGCAGAGACAACCTATATATTGGGAAAAAATTTCTGCAAGCTATACACCCAATGGAGAGTTAATCTCCATAATATATAAGGAGCTCAAACAACTCAATTATAAGAAAACAAAAACTGAATTAAAAAATAGGCAAGGGATCAAAATAGATATTTTTCAAGGAAGAACTGCAAATGGCCAATAGACATATGAAAAATTGCTCAATATTGTTAATAGAGAAGTGCAAATTAAAACTACAACAAGAGATCACTACACTTTTCAGAATGAGTGGGATGGTAGTTACAGAGGCTGGGGAGGTGATAGTCAAAGTGTACAAAGTCTCAGAAAGAATATGGTCTTTTTTTTTTTAGTTCTATTGCACAGCATGGTGAATACAGTTAATGGAGTATTACACATTTCAAAATTGCTGAGAATAAATTCCAAATGTTCTCACCACAAAAATTTTAACCAGCTCAATTTAATTATTTAACATTATATTCATAAATCATAATATCAGTTTGTACCTCCAATGAAAGTATGCAGTTGTATAATTTCAATTTCCATGGAAGAGAAAATAGTGGTGAGGTGGGTCACCAGTGTGAAGGTGGTAGAAGCAGCTATGGGCATACATAAGACAGTGCGGGGAAAGCATATGAAGTGAAAAGGTAAAGAAGGACAGAATTCTGGCAAATAATCACTTTCAAGAAAACTTGTTTTGGGGAGACAGAGTCTTGCTCTGTTGCCCAGGCTCAGGTGATTCTCCTACCTCAGCCTCCTGAGTACTTGGGACTACAGGCGTGCGCCACCGTGCCCGGCTAATTTATTTATTCATTATTATTATTATTATTTTGTAGAGATGGGGTCTTCCTGTGTTGCCCAGTCCAGTCTTGAATTCCTCGGCTCAAGCAATCCTCTTGCCTTGGCCTCCCAAAGTGCTGGGATTGCAGGAATAAGCCACAGTGCCCGGCCAGGAAGAGGAACCTTTTAAGTGAACAAAGCTAAGAAAATGAAATGACCACGGAAGGAGGCAAAGCAGAGAGAGTTTCAAAAGAGGCATGATCAATAAGATCACATATAACAGGGAAGTCTAGAGACTGAGAAGTGAATGTTGGATTTGAATATGCAAGACTACTGGTGACGTTAGCAATAGAGATTTTACTGGAGCTATGCGGGCTGAGGTCAGGCTGCAGTTGGTCCAGAATAGTGAATTGTAATGAAGAAGTATAAATTGCGCACTGATGACACTGATGACTCTTCCAAGAACCTAGACACAAGGTGGTAAAGGTGGACAGAATTGAGGAAGACTTTTGTTTAAGATAGAATAGGCTTTGGCTGAATACACAGGGAAGAATAGTGGATGTCAGGAGACTGGGAACACAGAAGCCTGGGAGCTCTTGGAAAGAGGGGCAACACTTCCTCTGAACTAGAAGGGAGGTTAGGTCCACACATATACAGGTAAGGGGAAATAGCAATGTGAGCTTGAATAAAGATGTCTGATACTATAAACTTATGAAGAAATAACAGTTATTTGTTTGTGGGGAAGAAAGAGTTGTATAGGAGAGAGTCAAGAATAGTGGAATAGCCATTGTGGGTTGTGGAACAGCCGTTGTAGGTTTTGGAAATGAGGCTGCTGTTGAGGCGGTGGACCACAAATATCTAAAAGCTCTTATATTATGGTTTTATTGTTTTCTCTAATCTAATCCACAGACACAGTTAAAGGGCAGAGATGTGTGATAAGAGTCCAGGTTCCAGGTTGAAGGTTTGTCAAGCAGGTGTGGCTAAAGGACTAGTGGTTAAGGGAGTTAATGGTCCTAGTGAGAACAATGGGGATGATGCACCTTAGGTCTGGAAAGGCTAGGGAAGGAATTACGAAGTGTGGTGGGAGTGCTGTCTATCAGAGGAGGTTGTGGGGGCAGGCATGGTAATCTTGCACAAATACAAGGAATAAAGTAGTAAGGCTAGAGAAAGTTCTGAAAAAGGAAAATGAGAATTTAGGATCACAAAATTCTCTATTGTGAAATAGCCTGATGTGTAACCCTAGAAGCATATGCTCAAAACTGAGTAGATGTAAAAAGCTGTAAGCAGTTATGGCAAGGGTACTGGGTGGGCTTTCCTCTAAAACACTGAAGTCATCCAGGATGATGGTGGGACATGAGGTAGAAGGAAACGGAGATTGGTACCCAAGACTGGGGAATCTGGGACATTCACTATAATCATGGCCATAAATGATAAAAGTTGAAATAGTTGGATCCACACATTTTGGTCATGAGGGATTTTTGTATGGGATGGGAAGAAGCAATGGTGCGGAAGCAGAAGTGAGGACCTGGGAGAACGTCCTCTGACCGTTCGTATAAGTCCGCATAATATGGGCGCATGTGCACATGTGCAGCCTTTTGTGGAGGGAAGGAAACGTTCTCACATGAGTTTTCTTGAAGTTCAGGAAGTGGCAACAATATTCAGTGAAGAGACTGGGACTGCAGGGGAGTTTATAAGGAGAGAGTGACTCCAGAGAACAGTGGGAAAGACTGGAGGTGAGGGGAACTGTGTGTTGGAGTGGGGTTGGGGGAAGTTCAGGAGAAAAACCAGAGTGTGACGATCCAGCAGTATATAGGAGAAAAAGGCATTTAGGGCAGTAGTGAAGGATAGCAGGAGCAGGCCTGAGTAGTGTAAGGTTCTAAATAGAAAGTTGTTACCAAAATGGTAGTGTTTTCATCCCGTTGGCAATGAAAGGGGAAATATCACTGCAAATATTTCACTGCAAATATCACTAGGTTGTGAACCTAGGTTGTATGATTGTTCACCTCCCCCTCCCCACCTTTTTGGTCATACATATAACAGGATATATGCCAGGACAACAAATGTTTGCCTTTCCCCCTGGAGCATCAATAATATAATTACTCAAATAAAAGAAGACTCCCCTTTGATTGATTCAAGTAATAGAAAAATTGAGTTCACATCTGTGCAGGTGGACCCATGTGCCTCCATAAGCTGTGGAGTTCTGAGAAGCAAGGAGCTTTTATTCTTCTCATTTCTCATTATGATATCCTGGACTCACACTGGGTTTCCTGAGTGACATGACTATGTGTTTGCAACAGTAAGAGGGTGAAGTTGCAAACATCTGGCAATTATTAGTATGTAGAATAACAAAAACAACAAAAATGTACGGTAGCAAATCATCACGGACTTTTTTGGTGAGATCAAACATTGAAGTAACAAAAAATGACATCAAACAGAACAAACTGAACCAATGAGCCTGCTGCACATAATCTACTTTTCTGATTATTGATTTTGGTGACTCCATGTCCTCCTCTAGCTCATAGTTCCATCATAAGCATTATATTTTATATCATTTATTAGAGTATTTTTTAAAGCATAACAATCTGTTTTAATTACACTTAAATGTCTCTATGGATAGTTTTAATATTTATATTTTTAATCAATAGAATTACATTTTGATTACATCTTTGGAAACGTATTTGTAGAGCTTAAAACACAGCTGAAATCATGTGGCTTTCCAATACACTCCTTTGAAAAAAGTGCTTACTTTGCAGAATTGTAAGCCAGAAAGTACTATGGCATTAAGTTATTGCAAAGCATTGTGATTTATCCAGTAAAACACATGGCTTTGGACCTTGTAAGCTTCTTATATTTAGCTACATCCTCCTTACCCTCACAGAAAAGTAATCTCTGCATTATTAATGTACCTCAAGATTACTAAATGATCTACACAGCAGCCAGCCAATCTGTGGTGGCCCCCAATTTTATGCTATCTGTACTGGCACTTATTTCAGGCAATCACCCTTCCACCATTGCCCCCTCCTCTCCATGCCTGGAAAGATGCTTGCTCCCTCTTCTGGCCTTGTTTTTGCTAGGAAAGGTTTTGGTAATAGAGCACATTCTTTGTCATGCCACATTTTGAGCTGACCTTCCTGCTGGACAAGTCTAAAATCATACTCTTAGCAACACTTAACCCCAAGACTCATGTGGTCATCAGATTGGACTGGCCATGGTAGAATGTGGCCCAAATAAATCCTGGTGGGAACTGGACTTACTGTGAACTTCTCCCACCCTAATACTGGACAAAATAATTGTATGCTCCCCAGTATCTCTTCACGCAGGAATGCGAGGTGCCTGTGTAGACAAATGACTGTCCCATCCAATTTTAGCCAAATGTGATTATCGTATGTCAAACACTGACAAGAACAATTTATCTTGAAATAAACAGTTTATCTTGGGCCTACTGCTTCATCATTAACTAGGAGTTAACCTGCTTTGTGATGACAGAAGTCTCTAAAATTCCCTTTTCAAGCGGTACGGAATACTGATGTTACCTGGCTCATTTGCAGAGATCTCACACTTCACCAAACCAATTATGACCACACGAAACCTCCAAACTACTTATTCTAACCTAGTTACCACTTTCTAGTTTTCTAAGTCGAAGCAAAGTTCTCAAACACCTGAGTGCCTCACTGGGATGTTCTATTGGATTTGCAATTGTGTTCAATTTGATTATTTGAAGTCAGTAGGTCACTTGAATACCATCGACTATCCTATTAAAAGATGCTGGTTCCCACACGTTTTTCCTCTTCTGCTTTTGTTTGGCAACTTAATGGTTCTCAACCTTGCTCCTAGTTGTTTATGGGGGTGTTTTATTTGCTGCCATCTCTCTCCCTTTTTCACTAGACTCTTGAATGATTTGGGAGTGCTAAGGTACCCAGTGCACTACTACCAAGCTCCCGATAAATATTTGTTGAGGAGGATGACATTTACATTTTTTATGTCCTCAGAGTCTAGAATTTTGATTTGGACAGTATTTTGAATTTTAGGGTTTAGATTTTTAGGTGTCTTAATGGGATTCTTGTTCAGATCTCTTCATATTCCAAGTGTAGCAGAAAATGTAGGTTACTATTTTCTTCAGCAACCACTAATGCTGAAAGAAAACAACAGTACATGCATGGGTTTCACCTCCAATTCATCATTTAACATCAGCCACCCCCATTTTGAGAACTGATAGCTGATTTGAAGGAGCCCTCTGAGAATTTGATTCCATAGCCCTTTCTAGGGCACCAGATAAATCCTCCTAAAAACAGCAGCTCCTGTTCTGTCCCCTCCTGAATGGAAGCAGACTATTTGATTCCCATCCAGCCATTCTCAGGGAGTTCTTTTCTCAGAGACTCAAATGAGTGGTGAAATAGGCAATCCCAGAGCATTTGGGGGAACAATTTGGGGAGGAAATACGAGTTTTTTTTCTTTCGAATGGAATTTTATCAGTGTCAGGCTAGCCCAGACCACAGGAAGTTGACGAATGCCTTTGTGACGGCTGGCAGGCTGGGCGAGAGTCAAAGCGGAGGTCCGCACTTGAGCAGCAGGACGCTGACTGAGAAGGTGAGTCAGTTTCTAAGGCTTTCCGGATTTGACTGGCAAGGAAAGCTGACAGTAGGGACTATCTCCACAGCTGTCAGTGTGTCTCATGATGACATCCACAGAATTGTGTTCCTGAAGGTGATGCTATAAATGTCAGAGTCTAAAAGATCTTGCAACCATTTTATAAATCCACACAGGCACCTCAACCCTTAGAACTGAAGTCACTTGTTAATATGTAAATGGTGACTTCTCAGTCTATCCACAAATAAAAATACATCTTATAAATGTTATCAAACATTTAAAATAATCATAAAATAGTTTACATATTTCATTATTTGGCTCAGCATTCTGATGGTGAAGCAAAGTGCAGCTCTTCCCCTCCCTCACATTCTAACTGGAACGTGGTCCTTATCAAAGCGTGAACACTGCAGGGGCACTGAGGCTGACATAAAACCTATCTGCCACATTTTCTGATAAGGCAGGAATGTACTTCTCAGATCTCTTGAACATGGCCTTTCTCATCTGTCACAACTCTATTTCTTGACTTTCTGGCCAAGGGGAAAAATACTATATTCTAGGACTTTTCTTTCAGGTTCATATCTCATTGGCTGTTGGTCCAATGTCTTGCTCACCTAATGAGGCCAAAACACTGATGAAATGCCTTGCTCACTCAGTGCTCTCGGAAGGCAGAACTCATCAGCTGACTTGCCAGTTACCCTCGTCACAGACACTGGCTTAAAAGGTACAGAACAAGATTTCAAAACTGTAAGGTTTATCAGGGAGGAAGGGAGGGAGGAAGGGAGAGGGAGGAGAGAAAGAGAGAGAGGAATATGTATCTGTTGCAGGAAATCAGCTCCCAATTTCTCAATGGAGGAGGTAATTTCATCTCAGCCCCCACTAAGCCCAGAACCACCCTTGGTTGTGATGTCCCAGCCCTTAGAGAAATTTCTGCAATGACTGAGCTTCTGAACAGAATTCAGCCAGGCTTGAACCTGAGAAGAGATGCCCTGTGATGTCCTTTTTTGGGCAGCACCAAAAATCTGCCAGCAGGTATATTAGTTCTCCTTTCTCTCGCCAGCTGGAAAGGAAAGAACCATTGAAAGTTATACATAATTGAAAAGAAAATCAGATTGGTTTATTGCTTCTGCTTCTATACAGAGTTGAAGAGCAAGTTTGAGTGAGTGCCTAGAGTGGGCGGTGGATGAGGGGAATTATGGAAGGGAGAGGGGTTCCTCAAGTCTGTTATTTTTAAAGAGATGGGGTCTCGCTGTGTTGCCCAGGCTGGTCTTGAACTCCTGGGCTCAAGCAATCCACCCATCTCAGACTCCCAGAGTGTTGGGATTACAGATGTGAGGCACCGCACCTGGCCTCAAATCTGTTCTTGAGCAGTGGAGAGGAATGGAGAAAGGAAGGGACCCATTGGCTAAAATAAAATACATTTTTAAGAAGGGCAACTCTCAGTGAGTGGTTGTGATGATCACCCTGCTAGTGCTCTTCCCTCTCCTCCTGGAGCTCCTCCCTTCATTCTCTCCTGTACTGCTGGGCCCAGCCTAGTGTGGAAGAAGAGTAAAGCTGAGCTAGAAGTGTTTTCTGCTAGTGCCCCACCAATTTAAACACATTACATTTGGAGTGTAGTTCTGCCTTTGTGTGAGGCTTTTATCTATGATGACATCCTGTTCTTGGACTCTTGATACTGTAAAGAAAGCAGATGCCTTCACTTCACGATTGCATACCTAAATGAAGATTTAGTACATTTCATTATGGTAATCCTCAGCTCAGCCTCCACCCTGCGCAGCTACTGGATTTATAAATTACAGTCCAGTACAGTGGCAGTTGGGGCCCCAAATTACTAAAAGCCAGAGCCAGGAAATCTTCTTGGATTGTGCCAGTCTCAGAGTTTGCTCTTGATTCTGATTTTCTATGCTGGTATATGGAAATCATCTTGGACAGGTCTCCAGGGATTCCAGGGAAAGAGCATGGGTAAGAGTGGGTAAGCTCACCCACCTGGATATCTAAGTGCACGTTAGTTTGCATTTCCAAATCCACTTCTAATTTGGATAGTACACTTTACAAAGCTTATTAGAAAACTGGTCTAAAAGAACACGTTTTAAAGAGCATTAAAAAGCATGAAGAGGAGGCCTTCTAACCCCAATAGCAACATTTTGAGGTTTGACACAGCAAGAGATTTTTCTTTCTTTCAAAGAACATTATTTCTTTCTTTCAAAGGACAGCCAGCTCTCAAGAGTAATAGCTAAAAGAAATAGGGGAGCAATCCGACTCATATACAAGCTCCAAAGTTCATTGGAGGTAAGCATTCCATCCTCTCCCCTTACCTAACCTTCTCTCACTTGCTCACACAGACTTAACTAAATTTCATCTCTCGTTTTTTCCCTTGACCACTCTTCTGGCAAATGGACTAATTAATAAGTGGTCAAAAGGCTGAAGAAAGAGAAGTCAGAGGCCAAAATAGGCCCAAACTTGATAACCTGTGCCTGGAATATGGCAAGCTGGCCCTGTAATAACTTCCAGATGAATCAGGATATTTTTCAGACACCAGCAGGTGAACTGAAATCATTCTATTTGCCTCCCACTTCTTCCATCCAGAATTACTGATCTCCGCTGGGGCTGGTAAAAACAGCTAGTTGAGGTCTCTAGTCTCTGGCCATTCTTAGGGATGGTCATTTTATTCCTAAGTGTAACCCCTTCTGGTGTGACCCATGTGTTTTCTGCCAACTCTCCACAAAGAAGGCCAGGGGAAACTGTCTGGGTGGGACTTCTGATAGGGGACAGCAGGACCTTGGAATCTGTCACTGTGGATGAGGGGGGCAGGTGGTCCATAATGGGGAAAGGAGGACTGAATAAGATTAGGCTCTGAGGTCTTCCTGGCCTTGACCTGTGGAAAGGCTTAGAACCCCCAGATGGTCGCTCTAGTTTTGAAGAAAGAAGGTTGTCCCCAGATGGCTCTGTCTCTGACATGCGCTTTCTGCATTGCACTGTTGCGTCCTGGGTGGAGAGCAGGTTCGATGAGCCTGGTTCTGGAGAAAGGGTGGGCCCCTCGCACATGCAGGGTGCAGTGGCATCCACTGGTGAGGACTTAACGGTTCTGGGATCGTGCTTTGGTTTTTCTTCCTTTGGGCTTTCCAGGGAAGAGGGAGAATCATCTTTGGCAAGTTTCTGAGTGCTCCCACTGGTTGAGTTGGCTTCCTCTTGGCTCCTCTCCAGAGGCTGAACCCCACTCTCCCCTGAGCTCTGAGAGGGCAGGGGCTGTGGGATCTGGGTGTACTGAATCTTGGGAGGGATGACTGGGACCGCCCTGGCCTGGCACATTTTGACCATGAAGGAGGTTCTCACAGCTGACACACTCACAGGAGCTGAGTTACGGCGGCCTGTCAGTGCATGAGCAACCATGTCCAGGTCCTGAGGGTCCTGGGGGTCCTGGGAGTAAACCCTCCAGGGGTCTGCTTTACAGTAAGATGAGGTCATCCATGTGACCTTCGGGTCTCCCGGCTCGGAGACCTGTATTCCAGGTGAACTAAATGAGGCCACATTCTCAAACCAGAAGAGGTCAGCAATGGGAATGGCAGGGTCCAAGTTGAGGGAAGAAGGCCTGTTTTTCCCTTTTGGGGGCCCACACTCTGTGCTCTTCAGCTGTAACTTTGTGGGGTGCTCTCCAGGTGAAGGGCTGTCCTGCATGCTGGGTGAAGTCTCCTTGCTGCTCTCTGGCCCAGGAACATCACCTTGCCTAATCTGTGGCCTGCTGTGCCCCAGGTGTGTCCCCAGTTCCTTTCCCTCTGCTAGGCTGATGGGGCTGCTCTCTGCTGGCTTGGGTTGCACACCACGTGGTCCCTTCTGGTTGGGAAGAGCCTCTGCCCCTTTCAGGCCAGAGAACTCTCTGAAGGACCTCAGGGCTTTCTCATCCCACCCAGGTATCTCTCTCCTGGGTGCCTGGGGCTGAAGAGGGTCAGAATTCCTCTCTGTTTCAAGATTAGCACAACTGCTGGAGGAGGGAACCTCGAGAGTCCACTGGCTTTTAACCGTGGGTTTACTGTCTAGAGAATGGCTCTGGCGAAGGCTGGGCCTGTGGGAAAGCCTCTTCTCCAACTGGTGACCCTGAAGGCCCTGTACCTGGGCCTCGTGCGCGTCTTTCAGGGTGGGAGAGTGAAGGGGACTCGTCACCCACTGGGGTTCCTCCCAGGGCTCCACCATCTCCAGGCCATGCTGGGCAATGTCTGTCACAGTGTCATCTTCGTCACAGTCTGAAGGCTCCTGTACTGAATGGGTTACATCCTCCTCTCCTTGTGAGGCGATCTCAACCTCCCTGGTTGGGCCTGGAAGCCCACAGCCTTTCCCCTCGGAAGCAACATTCTTTGAATTTTGCTTGTCACTGTGTCTTGGGGTGGTCTCCTCTCCCTGACAGCGGTTAGAGATCTCAGGGCTGTCTTGGGACTTCTGCTGGTCTATGTAGGGATTTGTCCTCAATTTCCTGGATGAGTCTTCTCTTTCCGGGCTGCCCTTTGAAAGCAGGACTGGAGGTGACTCCTCCAGAGGAGTTGGAGGGGGAGGAGCAGGTGGGAGTGGAGGAGACAGATTCCCTGGGCCTCCTACTTCCACTGTTGCTTGTGGAGATGCCGTCTCAAATGGAACTATTTCCAGAGGAGCCAGGCTGGCGAGGTCTGGGTGCACGCCCTGCTCAGGCTCCGGCTTCTCTCTACTGGCTGCTGTGGAAGCCCCCTGTGTGCTCTGATTGGCTGGATCCCTAGTCCACACCTCCAGAGGGGAGGAGACTGGAGCCGGGAAGGAGCCACAAGGCAAGCTCCCAGAAGGCTCTGGGGGAAAAAAGGGCCCCAGACTCGACTCAAGAATAGGCTGAATTGGGCTGGTCTTCAGAGCAGGAGGTGGCAACGATGAGAGCTCCTCCTCTGATTCAATGATTTTCAGCTCCTGTTGAATCTCGGGCCAGATCAGGACATTGGCCAGATCATCTTCATCCTGAAAAACATCAATAAACTGATTGTCTCAGAACCAAGTCCTCTGGGTGCTGACATCAGCGTTTCCAGTGAGAGGGAAAAGACTGGCAGCGCCAGCCTGTACCAGTTCAGCAAATACAGGATGCAGCACTGATAATACCTGTGGCTATCTGAGTGCTCACCATGCACCATCACATACTTTAGCTGTATCTTGTGTAATTTTCCCAACAACTCTAGGAGATAAACACTACTATAATTACCCGTTTTATAGATGAGAGGTCTAGGTTCAAATAGATTAAACAATTTACCTAAGTCATACGGCAGCACACCAGGACTGAAATCCAGTTCTGTCTGCACCAGAACGTAAGTACCTAATCTCTATGCACTGTTGCCTTATAAAACAACAAAAACCCTGGTCTCATTTAACTTCAGGTTCACTAGAAGGCACACAAGGATGAGAGTCTTCCAGTGGAATGAAAATGTTAAGTCTTACCCTGACACCTGCTTTCCAAATAAGTAAATATAGTTCTTTTCTAATTTTTTTTTTTTTTGAGACAGAGTCTTGCACTGTCATCCGGGCTGGAGTGCAATGGCGTGATCTCGGCTCACTGCAACCTCCGCCTCCTGGGTTCACGTGATTCTCCTACCTCAGACTCCCTACTAGCTGCGATTACAGGTGCACACCACCACATCTGGCTAATTTTTTGTATTTTTAGTAGAGATGGGGTTTCACCATGTTGGCCAGACTGGTCTCAAACTCCTGACCTTGTGATTCATCCACCTTGGCCTCCCCAAGTGCTGGAATTAACAAGCGTGAGTCACCACGCCCAGCCTTTAATGTTATTTTTTGAGACAGAGTCTCCCTCTGTTGCCCTGGATGGAGTGCAGTGGTGTGATCTTGGCTCACTGGAGCCTCCACCTCCTGGGTTTAAGCAATTCTCCTGCCTCAGCCTCCTAAGTAGCTGGGATTACAGGCCTGTGCCACCCGGCTAATTTTTGTATTTTTAGTAGAGATGAGATTTTACCATGTTGCCAGGCTGGTCTCAAACTCCTGGGCTCAAGTAATTTGCCCACCTAGGCCCCTCCAAAAGTACTGGGATTACAGGTGTGAGCCACCATGCCCAGTCTCTTTTTTCTTATTACCAAGGAATATACATTTCACATGGAAAAAATTTAAATACGTATTAAAATAAAGGAAAATACAAAGACACCAAATCATATATCCTTACTCCCCACAGATAACCACTGTTAACATGGTGGGAATTTCTTTGTTGTGGTTTGTGGAGCTGCCTACTTCTCCACCTTGCTTGCCGTCCTTGTCTCCCCTCAAGTCCAGCTTCCCTTTGTCCTTCTAGACTCCTCCCTTTCCCTGCCTAAATCCCAAAGCTATAGACAGGAAAGGGATGGAAGGAGGCCTGCTCAGGGCCAGGACAACTAATTTCAGTTTCTTTCTGGGTTTTTGGTTTTTTTTTTTTTTTTTTT
>NW_012103166.1:1151942-1188408 GCF_000951045.1 Mandrillus leucophaeus
TTTTTTTGAGACAGAGTTTCACTTTTGCCACCCAGGCTGGAGTGCAGTGGCATGATTTTGGCTCATTGCAACCTCCTCCTCCGGGGTTCAAGCGATTCTCCTGCCTCAGCCTCCCAAGTAGCTGGGATTACAGGTATGCGCTACCATACCCGGCTAATTTTGTATTTTTAGTAGAGATGGGGTTTCACCATGTTGGCCAGGCTGGTCACAAACTCCTGACCTCAGGTGATCTGCCCGCCTCAGCCTCTCAAAGTTCTGAGAAAGGTGTGAGCCACCGCGCCCGGCCCAGTTTCTTTCATTTCTTGCCTCAAGGCCTAATTCTATCTCAGGGCGAGGCAGTCGGGGGACAAATCTCCATCCTGGGGTGGCACAGGCCTTTGTGAAAGTAATATTTGCTGCTGACTTCTCGTCCCTTCTCACCGAGCTCTAATCACTTGCTATTTCATATTAAAGTTACTTTTATGCTTGTCTTATTATTCCCAATGGACAGTGAGCTTCTTGAGGTCAGGATTGTGTTTATTCATCTTCGATTCATCAAGGCCAAAAGGTGCCCAGTATACTGTAAATGGGGGCTCAATAAAGGGTCTGCTGAACTGTAATGAATTCAGTGTTTTCTTTTGGATTATTTCTTTTACATATCTCTGTGGGACTGTCAAAATTAGTCTGCTTCTACTACACTGCATTTATCTGTGAACATTTCTATTTTGCCTACTAGACTGTGCCCTGCTTCAGAGCGGGGACAGCCTCATCTCTTTACTCTCCTCAGCACCTACATTAACTGAGCTCTTACTAAGAAATCAGTACTAAGAAACCATAAATTTAGATGAACAAATGAACATCTAAACTCCCTTCCACTTCACTCTGCTCTCTCGGTGAGTGGACCCACAGCGCATCATCCTGCTCAAACCAGAAACCTATGAGGTGCCTTTGACGTTTCCTTCTTTCTCAGCCCTTATCTAATCCTTCAACAAGTCCTGTCCATTCTACCTTCTAAATAGTGATTGTAGTCCTTCATTTCTATCCCCATGGCCCCACACTAGTCTACACCTCCAGCTTTTCTCTCCTGGCTTACCACATACTGCACTCCTGATGCATTCGTGCCTCCTTTCTTCTCCAAGCCGTTCTCCGCACAGAATAGAATGACCCATGAAAGATAAAATTCTGAACACCTCATATGCTTTCCCATTGCCCGCAGGTTAAACCTCAAATCCCTTCCAAGCAGTCCTGGCTCCTGCATCCCCCAAGTCTCACTTTTTCCAGCCCGGCTATCCCAGGCTTGCTCCCATTCCTTTAATGGGAATGCTCTTTTCTACCTTGGATTCAAGGCACATCTTATTCTTTCTGTCTGGAGTTCTCTCCTTTCCTATTCCACCCACTACCCCTTTCTTCCGTCTGAGTTATCTGCCTAAATATGCACTCTACAGAGAAGCTTTCCCTGACCCTTGTGGCATGCATGCCTCCTCCCTCTGACTAGGTTGGGTCCTCTTGCTATGTGCTCCCATGCACTCCATGCTTCCATAGCACACCAGGAATTACTTGTTCAATGTCTTTCCCCAACTAGGCTGTTAGCTCCAAGAAGGCAGGGATGGCTAAAGCCTTGTTCACTATGGTGATGCCAGTGTCTGGCACAAAGTTCATGTTAAATACAAGTTTTGAATGAATGAATGAACTGATGCCTTTACTTGTTCCCTTGAATGCACCCGGTTCTCATTCCAGCACTAACTTTACCTGCTTCTCAAAGCAATGCCATTCATTCCTACAGGGTCCTCCCTGTAAGAATTCAATCAATTCCCATATGAATCTCTTCATCCTTCCCCTTCAACAAATGCAAATAGATCTTATAGAGACCCTTGCTCAGCCATCCTGAGGCCTCCATGTCACCTCACTCTGCCCTAACTCCCAACACATGGTTCTTCTGTGCACATCCTGAAAATCAAGACTCTGGAAGCAACTTCAAAGGCATCCTCCTTTCTGGTACCCTCCTCTTGTCACAGAGCTGCCACCCAAATGCATGACTCTTCCTTGGGTATCCCTGGAAAACCTCCTCACACTTTCTATGGAAGGACATCCCATAAAAACCTTCTTGGAAAATTCCACCTCTACAAAGTAGACAAAGTTTAGTCAGCTCCAGTGTTGTATTTTAACTTCCCCAGAGCCCATGGGAGGAAAGAATGGATCCTGGAAATATTTCTGGTTTTGGAAATAAGTGTAGACAACTGCCCATCAGGATGTCTGGAAGAAGAAGGCTGGACTCTGTGAATGATCATGATATTTGGGACTGGGGTATGACAAGCAGGTCTTGTGCTGCTTCTGGGATTGAATGTCATTACATTCCAAGACATGTTACTGGCTTATGGTGACCTCAGGTCAGGAATATTTAGAGTTGAGTCTATACTACGGAATCTGAACAGTATATTCCCTCCCCATCCCTGCAGGACTTCTGAAAAGTCCACTGCAAAACAAATCTCAGACCTTCATTAGAAGTTTGTCTCTTAAAGTCCCTTTGGCAGAAACTGATTTTCAAAAAATTTTTTTTTTCAATTTACTTTACATTGCACCAAGAGCCCTTGGGCAAAAGTAACTCCACCTGGCTGGAGCAGGTGGAGAGTGCACCTTACCATCTCATGGAGAAGGACAACTTCGGCTCTGGCCCTGGGGCTCTCCTGCAGGGCGCTGGACTCCATCTGGCCAGCCTCTTGTCCCTCCTCCACCACCTTCTCCGGATTTGGTCTCTTCTCTAATTCATTTGAATTTTGAGAGCTCAAGGAGCTTTCTGGGGTTTTCTTCTCCTCCAGGTGGACACCTGGCTCCTGGGACAGGCCTTTGCTGCATTCCACTGTCCCAGGTGCTTCAGGTACTGGCTTGGCATCCTCAAGAGCTGCCTTCTTAGGTACAGAAGCTGCAGTGAAAATGGGAGTTATCAGTTAAAGGAGGCTTCACTTTAAGAGAGACTGTCCTAAAACAGTCACTGTCCTGTCTCCTGGCCCTGCTTCAAGAAGGATGGAGGGAATTCCCCCAGCTCACTGCCCCTTGCGTTTACTCTTTTCTCCTAGCAACGTCCTGGCCTCAGTTCCCAGAGTTAAAGATTGTCAGAGAAGGAAGGGACATCAAAGATCACCTAGTCTGGTGGTTCTCAACCAGGGACCATCTTGCTCCTACCGTTTTCTTCTTCCAGAGGATGTTTGGCAATGTCTGGAGACATTTTTTGGTTGCCACAACACTGGGGAGTGATGAATGCCACTGGTATCTAGTGGATAGAAGCCAGGGATGCTGCTAAATATCCTCCAGTGTACAGAACCTGTCCCACAACAAAGACTTATCCAGTCTAAAATGTCAGTAGTGCTGAAGTTGAGACATCATGCTCCAGCCCAGTCTCTGACTTCTCAAATAGCTAGTCAGACTTTGAGAAGTCCATCTAGGTGTCCAAGGTTACAAAAATCTATTATTCACATCTTGCTGCAAAGATATCTTATAATTATGATTAACAGCTTCCTGTGTGACTCTTCCCAGGGGTTATCTCTTGTCAATTTGGATATATCCAAAGCGATTAAGCTCTGTTCTTAAACATCTATGAGATCAGGAAGAAGCAGGCAGATCTCAAATTTGGTCTCTATTGCTTTGCATGAAGGAAAGCCCTATTTCACGGCATAAAGCTGTTTCCACACTCTGGATTAAAGACTGAGCGAGTACCCAGGACTGTGCTCGGCACACAGCAGGCCCTCAAGAAAAATTACCATTTACAGTGGTATTAAAGAAACCTGGGTTCAAATGCTAATTTCTCAATGAATCTTGTAATCTTGGTACAAAGGCATCATAAGATTTGCTTTTCAGGGCTGATGTGAGGATAAAGTAGACAGTGGAGATAAAGCATATAGCAGTGTCTGGCATACAGCACAAGCTCAGAAAAGTTTGTTGGTTAAGATTGGTTAAGACCAAACCACTCATTGCCATTGTTTATACTGGTGTCCTAACTCTGAGGTGTCTCACCACAAGGCCACCCCAGAAACTCAGATCTAGTGACAGCATCCTGATGTCTGAACTAAAATGCTTCAGAATTCACAACAGTGGTATTTCCTTTTGCCCATCACTTTGTAGGCTTATTTCCTGAAATTCAGTTTTATCTTTGAATATGTAAAATATTTACAGAGTTCAAAAGTTAAAACTACAGGTCATTCCTTGGTATCCACGGGGCAACTCATTCCAGGACCTCCCCCGAATACCAAAATCCATGTGTGCTCAAGTCCCTGATATAAAATGGCATACATAGTATTAGCATATAACCTATGCACATCCTTTTGTATTAAATCATCTCTAGGTTGCTTATAATATGTAATACACTGTAAATGCCATGCAAATAGCTGTTATACTGTATTGTTTAAGAAATAATGGCAAGAATAAAATCTGTACATGTTTAGTACAGATGCAATGTTTTATTCTGCAGACTTTTGATCTGTGGTTGGTTCAATCCATGGATGTGGAACCTCTGAAAGTCAGGGGCCCACTGTATATAAAAAGGCCCCTTCTTGCTGGCCCAGCCACAGGTCTGCTCTTCTACCAGTCCCCTTGCCAGGCCTTGCACTCTTCTGCTCTGGTCCTCCCTGTGGTTGCAATCTAACCCCTTCTTCAAGGCAAACCTAACAACGCCTCTTTCAAGGCTTCCCAGACCAACCGCTCCTTGGTCACCCACCATGTGTCCATCACTGTTGCTTCTGGTTTGTTCCATACTCCCACTGTCTCTTAAGAGATAACTACTTTTATTAGTTTATTGGTTTATTCTGCCAGTTTATTTTTGCATATTTAAACAGATACTTATATATATTTTAGTTTCCCATCCTTAGTACACAAAATACACTATGTGATACAGATTGTTGTTTGCTTTACATTTTCTCACTTAACATACCTTGAAGCCCATGCCATGTTAGTAGAGAGGGAAATTAGTCATTCTTTTTTTTTTTTTGAGACGGAGTCTCACTCTGTTACCCAGGTTGGAGTGCAGTGGTGCGATCTCGGCTCACTGCAATCTCCACCTCCTGGGTTCAAGCAATTCTCCTGCCTCAACTTCCCTAGTAGCTGGGACTACAGGCACCTGCCACTGCACCTATCTAATTTTTGTATTTTTTAGTACAGACGGGGTTTCATCATGTTGGTCAGACTGGTCTCAAACCCCTGACCTCAGGTGATCTGCCCGCCTCGGCCTCCCAAAGTGCTGGGATTACAGACGTGAGCCATCGCGCCCAGCCTGATCATTCTTTATGATGCGGCCTAGTTTGGGTTTCCTTCAAAGCAGATCCTGAAACAGGGTCCGAGTAGCAGGTGGCTTATTTAGAAGGTGGTCCCAGGAAGCAAAAATGAGAAAGTGAGAGGAACGGAGGAAAAGTCAATAAAGAGTATTTTGTTGAGTTGGTTCCCATTTTCAGCAGGGACTCAATTTCTGGTAACCCTAAGAAGCACTATGTAGAATGTGCCCCCCAACAATCCCTCCGTATGATAAGAGACTGGGTCGTTCCTGATTCCTGGCTTGTATTACTTGAGAGCTACCCCAGTTAATTCTCCATGCTTCTGAGCTGTCCCACACAAAGGCTGAGTGAGCCAGTCCCTTCATAAAATGCTCTGAGGCAGAAAACCGGAAACGCAAGGCAGACATCTGAAATAGGTGCCTTTTGTGTGCACAGAAACTGTCCCCGACAGATGCACAGGAGTTTGGGGGAATGTAGTGCAAGGCTCACGAAGCTATGGACTCTATAGAACTTCATTGTGTGGATGCATCCTAGTTATTCAACCAGACCCCTAAAGGGGGCATTTGGGTTGTTTCCAGTCCTTTGCTATTACAAATAATGCCATGACATGCAAACGTCATTTTGTATTTATGCAACTATTTATTTAGGATAAATTCTTAGAGGTGAAACTTTTGGGTGAAAGGGTAAATGCATCCGTAATTTTCAAACACATATTTTTTAACATTCTCCTAAAATCTAGTAGTTGGAAGAACTTGCCAGTGTCCCTTTTGGTAGAGCTTCTTTCCATTGATCATGACTATTAATATGGACTCCTGTGTGAGGTGTGGAGGAAGGGCCCATGCTAACCATGAGTTTGTTCCTATCACTCACTCCCCTGCTGAAAACCCTCTGTGGCTCCCTATTGCCTCCACTATGGCATGCAAAGCCCATCTCACTGTGGCCCAGTCACATGTCCTCTCTTCTCCCACTCCCCTAACAGGCCTTGTTCTCCACAGCTTTGGTCCTCCCTGTGATTCCAATTGAATCCATTCCTCGAGACATAAACCTAACAACATCTCTTTGTAGCTTTCCCACACCATGTCCTACCGCAGCACTCAGTGTTATCATCTATGTGCTGCACAGTCCTCATGTTACCATGATCTCTTCTCAGGTACATGGCTTCTATCCTTGGGTAGGTTCCTCAGAACACAGGCAGTATCTATTCCTAAAAATTACCTGCAAATCTCCAACAAATTTTTGTTGGCTGACAGATTTGGTGGCTACTTCTAAACTACAAGAAATCTCCATAGCTCAAAAGGGAAGGGCATTGTCACGTTCCCAGCATGTGACGCATTATACACAAAGCGGGTGACCATAGAGGCAGAGATTGATAATCGTTGCCCAATATCTATCCTCTTCTTTATTTGGAGCTAGAACCTCCCCCACCCCTCAGGTTTTAGCTGGGCACATCACTTTCCATCTAGTACAACATTTCTCAGGCTCCTGAGGGTAAGTGTGGCTATGTGAAATACGTTTGGCAGATGGGATGCAGTGGAAATGATGTGTGCAGCTTCTAGGTGACACCCTCAAGTAGAAGCTGCTCAGCTTCTTCCTGTAGCCCTTTCCCATGGGTGGGAATGTGACTGTGGGGGTGTTGAGCCCACTCTGACCATGCAGACAAGGACAACACCCCTGGGTATGGCTGAAGGAGCCTGGAACACCAGATCTCCTGGATCACAGTCACCTTACTCTGGACTTGTGTGTAAGATAGAAATAAACTTCTATCTTGTTTGAGCCACTGTATTTTTGGTTTTCTATATTAGAGCAGCTTAGCCTGTACCTTAACTAATATAATCAACTAATGAGTTTATAAGGTAAGCTTGCTCCTGGTTAAAAAAAATAGGGCGGCCGGGCGCGGTGGCTCACGCTTGTAATCCTAGCACTTTGGGAGGCCGAGGCGGGCGGATCACAAGGTCAGGAGATCGAGACCACAGTGAAACCCCGTCTCTACTAAAAATACAAAAAATTAGCTGGGCAAGGTGGCGGGCGCGTGTAGTCCCAACTACTCAGGAGGCTGAGGCAGGAGAATGGCGAGAACCCGGGAGGCGGAGCTTGCAGTGAGCCGAGATCGCGCCACTGCACTCCAGCCTGGGCGGCAGAGTGAGACTCCGTCTCAAAAAAAAAAAAAAAAAATGGGGCAAAACACCTTTTTGCGGATGTTACAGAATCATATTTCAGATGCACTAAAATAGAACTAAGAGAATTCTACTGTAAGTTCTTCAGTAAAAGAATGAGGCAACTCCTAATATCTCTTAAGGAAATTTCGGATTTTCATTTATCAAGTTTCTGTAAAGTTATATGTTTATTCTGCTCTTCCTTAATTAACATTTCTAGAATGGGATGCAGAGAGTGTTAGTTGTAATTTTTAAACCAGCCCATAAGCTCATCCTTCACTTTCGGAGGGATTCTGTTTGTTGTCCTTCCTCCCCACCAGCTGAGGATGAGGTTAGCAGGACATACCCTTGAATCAGGTAAAAGTCAGATAATCAACCATGACGATTACATTGATTAATCCTTCAATTTTTTCATTCAGAGTAATCAGTATTTACAATCATTTAACTTTGTTAAAATGCACCACTTACTCGATATCTCTACGCTTTGGGTCGCACTGGAATTTCACTTAGATTGGCCAAAAGTGGGAGAGTTGGTTTGACTAGATCAACTAAAAGTTTAAATGGGTAACCTGGAAAATTGTCTTTAATTCTTTTTCTTTTGCCCACTGCTACTTCACAACAGAAAGAAAAATATTTAACCAATGAAGGTGAAGTTCTCCACCTGGAATAATCATGGACATTATCATGAGGTTAACACTGAGGTTAACCTCACCCCGTCAGAGAGCAGGGTGAGGGGACCTGTTGCCCCTGAGACTTTCAGCAGTCCCCTTCCACCCTGGGTCTCAGATCTGGATGGCTGCCTTCCACAAGGCCCCCCTTTCTGCCCTGACTGCCCATTGGCCACAGGTAGGAAGGCGGGCTGGAGTCTCCCTTAGTGTCTTTCCCAGACCAACTTAATGCAAAATGGGTATTCTAATTTATAGGGAGGAGAGAGGGGGGAAAAGTGGATAACAGACTGTCTCTAAAAGACCCCGACCCACTCTTCCACAGAGGATAACAAATCTCACAAAAGCCTTTGGAAACACTGTTTTCCTCAAAGCCTTCACTCCCTCCCCTACCCTTCATCCTGCTGCATCCACGCCAGCCCATGACACTGTTTTCCAGACAAGCCATCACTGGATCCCCTGAAATGTGCTCATCTGTGTACCCATCCTGAAAGGAAATGGGAGGAGAGGACTGATATTTACTCACATCTTCTGTGAGCCGGACTATGGACAGGTATTTTATGGACATTTTCCCATTCAGACTTCACTACAGCCTTTGGAATAGAAGCCTCCCCTGCTTTGCAGATGAGAAACAGTCTCCAAAATCTCCCACTGCCACACTGACAAAAAGCAGTAAAGCTAGCATCTGAATCAGCCAGGTTGGGTTCCAAAACCTACATACTTCCCACAATATGTAGCTGCCCGGAATGCCCTTTCTCATCTTTTCTGCATGGAGAAACCTTACCCATTTATGAAGGCTCAGTCCAAATGTCACCTCTTCTAAATCTTCCTGGACTCCTCCTGAGAGGACTGCCTCTCCTTCATGCCCTTGCCATCTGTTATGAACACCTCTTTCATGATGCTTTGGGTACCTAACCCCTCCCTAATTCCAAAAATCCTGAGGAGGCTCTTATGCTTCTTCCATAGGCTGACCCTGCGCTGCACTTCAGTGCAGTGTTTCAATTTCCCTTCTTAGTTTGTGAGCTCACTGTGGGGAAGGGATCATGTCTTAACAATCTTTGTAACTCCACAGCCCATAGTGAACACAGGAGGAAGCGTGGTCGTGTTACAAGCGTGGACTTTTTAAAAGTCTGGATTAAAATCCTGGTTTTTCCACTTCCTTGCTATGAGTGATTGAGTAAATAACCTATTCCTCTTTAAGGAAATGGGGATAATAGTGACTACCTTTATCATAGGATAGAGGGGAGAAATGAGATAATATTTGCAGGACACTTAGGAGAGTGCCTGACAACCTAATAGGTGCTGAAAATGACTAATATTAACTGAAAAGAAACATTCCTAAATCACAATAAACATTTGTTGGTTTGATTGTCAGCCATCCTTTCCTTTGGGGTGCTCCCTGCTTCCATTTTATGTGGCCCATGTTTGCTCGTTAATTAAAGAACCTCTCCTCACTCCAGACACACCCAGAGACTCAAGTCTGGCCAATCTCAGAACCCAATGAGCTGGGCAACAGTGACTGGTCCAAGGCTGGGCATGTGACTCAGGCAGATCCAATCAGAATCCTTCCTGCATTTGATATCAGAAAATTGGGAGAGGGATGCTCTTTCTCGTTGCTAGGGTTGCTGGCCATGTTGTCTGCAAATATAAAGTAGAAATGAGGATGGGTGGATGGTGAGAGAAGGAGACTGGAAGACCTGAATTCCCAATTCCAGCTCTGCAGCTCTGCATTCCATTCTGAGTTTTTCTCGTGCCTTCTCACTCTGTGAGCAAATAAAATAATAATAGGTAATATTTATTATATACTTGTTGTATGTAGACACTGTTCTGAGAGCGTCATATGTATTAAATAATTTAATACTTACAACAAACTTATGAAAAAGGTATTATTAACATAATTATTTCCATTTTACAGATTAAGAAACCGAGGCACAGAGTGGTTACACCTGCTGGAGATCACGCAGTGAAATGGCAAAGTCTGGATTTGTACCCAGTCGGGCTCTAGAGCCCACGGGCTTAACCACTTCACTGTATTGCCTTGCAAACTCGAAGCAAATTTAAGTCCGCTTTTTCTCTCTTGCGATGGAAAGAGACCCTCCCTCCTCTACTTACCTGCAGAAGTCTCAGCTCCCAGCGGTTTCTCTTCTTCTGGCCAGCCTCCGCTCTCTGATCCATGAAAAGAAAACTCTTCCAGGCTGGAAAGAGACTGCAGTTCCTTCGGGGGTGTTCTGCACGGCGTGCTGTTGGTGCTGATGACGGCGGACACGCGGAGCGGCACAGACACCGCAAAGGGCTCGGAGATGTTCAGCGCCTTGCGCTGGTGACGCGGCGACGGCTCCATCTGGAAGAGGCTGCTGGTGAAGACGGATTTGCTAGGGCTGTCGTTCGAAGTGTAGAACATACCCAGCATCTTTGGGGCTGTTTGCTCGCCCTCTGGATCCTCAATAGGCCGGAAAACCTTCAGTTGTTCCGGTGGGGGCCGGGCCTGAGCGCCCTGGAGATGGACATCGAAGCCACCCTCAGCCCCCGGAGGCATCCCCTCCTGGCCCCATTCGCCCTCCTGCTTGGTGAGGTCACATGAGCTGCCGGTGCCGGTGGAGTGTATCTTTGTTGCTGGAATGAAAAATCCACCGGTGGTAACTGTTCGATTGAAATTTCCCTTGGTTTCTTTTCCTAGTAAAAAGGAACAGGTGTATGGTCAGCAGCCTGGGCACACATACAATGGCAGGCCTTCCAGTAAGGGCAGGCACACGACATTTGAATACTAGAGAGGCACAGCATTCTAATAGGGGCATAACCGCCCAGATAAAGACAGGTAACATCTGGATGACAAAAGAGAAAGCACTTCCTTATATGCACAGAATTTCAGCATCATGCTTTGGTAGGACCATTTGCTGTCGTGCCATACAGATCACTTTTAAACTTTGCAGGTAGAGCAGTTTTCAAAAAAAGATTACTGCTAAAGTTGCTAAACAGAGCCATCATCCACCAGGCATTAATTGTAGATCATGAAAAAATAAAGAGACAGATGGGAGGTGGTAGGATGATGTTTGCTCAAAATGAAGAAGACAAAAATGAAAAATAAACAGAATCTTGTCTTATTTTAGAACTTTAAAACTTATTGTTTTAAGTTTTCTCTGGCAGATGGACCCAGACAGGGGGGTTTGATTTCCCAGATAGGAAACAAATGCTGTTAACAACTAGACCTTTCCCACCTTTTCTCAGGCTTCTTCCTGTTGATTCAGAGGATGAGAAACTAGAAATGTAAATTAACTAAATGTTAGAAAGTATAGTTGTGAGGAGTGGATATATATATTTTTTTGTGACGGAGTACAGCTCTGTCGCCCAGGCTGGAGTGCAGTGTCATGATCTTGGCTTACTGCAACCTCCACCTCTTGGGTTCAAGCGATTCTCCCGCCTCAACCGCCTGAGTAGCTGGGATTACAGGCACCTGCCACTGCGCCCGGCTAATTTTTGCATTTTTAGTAGAGAGGAGATTTCACCATGTTGGCCAGGCTGGTCTCAAACTCCTGACTTCAGGTGATGTGCCTGCCTCGGCCTCCCAAAGTGCTGGGATGACAGGCATGAGCCCCTACGCCCGGACCAAGTTCTTGACTGGCTTAGACATGAAGGCAAGGAATAAAAAAGTCTACATGGGAAGTAAATAAGCTTGGAGATGATATGTGAGTTGCCAGGGATCTAGAAAATAATTTCTAATTTGGTACTAAGCACTAAACTGGGCATCTTACATAACTCTATGCTTAAAGTTCTTATGACCACCCAGTAAGAAAGTGTAATGATCTTTAACACATGAGGACACCGAGACTCAGCAGTTAGATGAACTGTCCAATACTCACATGTCATGTATATAATGACCTATATTTCGAAATATTAACTCCTGCAAAACTGGGCAAGAACTGCCAAGAAGTTTCTAAACCAAAGCAAACGTATGAATATAAAAGTAAGAAAATGCTGAAACTATCAAGTTAACTTAAGAAGACCTCACTGAGTATTTTACAGGTTTAGAATTATTATTAATTATTAGTATTATTATTATTATTTGAGACAGGCTGAAGTGCAGTGGCACAATCTCGGCTAATTGCAATCTCCACCTCCTGAGTTCAAATGATTCTCGTGCCTCAGCGTCTGCCTCCTGGGTTCAAGCAATTCTCATGCCTTGGCCTCCTGAGTAGCTGGGATTATAGGCATGCACCACCATGCCTGGCTAAGTTCTTGTATTTTTTTAGTAGAGACAGGGTTTCACCATGTTGGCCAGGCTGGTCATGAACTCCTGGCCTCAAGTGATCTGCCTGCCTCAGCCTCCCAAAGTGCTGCGATTACAGGTGTGAGCCACCATACCCGGCCCAGGTTTAGAATTATGTTTAAAATGTTGTTCTAAAGATTTTCTGTATTGTTTTGGTCTGACCCATTTTTGAAAGAGAAAAATGTCTTGTATTAAAGGGCCTGGAAAGTCATAGGATAAGTATAGGGGAGTTTTAACAGTCTGTTGCCAGACAAATCCTTTGCCTTGTAACTTGTAATGGTGCTTGTTGGTTACTTAACAGAAGTAGAAGGGAGAGATACAGGCAAGTCAGCCCTGAAGGATAGAGCTGTGAGAACAAATGTTATGTATTATTTTGGTGGTGGGTGTTACCTCGTGTGCAACTGTATACACGTCTGCCCCAACAAAGGATATTGTGGTTTGCACATGGCTGATACATAGCTGGTGCCTAATTAATGTTTAATGATACATAATAAATGAATGAATGAATGGATACATGAATGAACCTACCAACTGAAAATCATGACTTGACACAAAAACTAGGAAGCGAATGCATATGGAAACAGCCAAATTCAAGATACATAGGCCTCTAGGCATAAAACCATAGGGCATAAACCAATGCTTGGCTCTTTCTTTCTGCCCAAAGGGGAAGCCTCTTCTGCCTTAGGTTTCAGGTGTTGACCTTTTACCTGGTTCAGGTTTGAATGAAAAATAGCCATGGACTCCAGCTGTGGCTAGAGGAAGGATGGGCAAAGAGGATGGCTCTTTAGGCCTAGCCCTGGAGAAAGGTAGGGGAGGTTATGGTGCTATGTAAACCCCTTAAATTAGGGTAGGGTTAGGGAGGGATTTGGGACTAGGTAGTTGTGTGTGATTGTGACTACAGAGAAGCAGGCACGACAGCTTATACAGTCAAGTGAGCTCCAGCCTCCTAGTTGTAATCTCCAACTCAGAAACTACTTGTAAAATCTTACCTTCCACAGGCACTGAACACAGTGAGTCCATGCTTTTAGCTGGTCGGATAGTAGCCTTTTCCACTAAAGACAAAAGAAAAAATATCCTTGATGAATGCATATTAACAGAAAGCATTCAGAAAAATAGGTCAGGCTGTTCAAGTACACAAGACAAAATTCTTTAGGGAAGTTTTTCCAGTATAATTGATCCCCTTGAAAACATTCCTCTACCCCACCCTAGATGTTCCTACTTTCTTAATGGGACAGACTTCATAAACTCAGGACAGTTATAGATCAAAGTTTTATTAATATTTTACAATAAAGGTAAATTGCAATTTTGTCAAATAGCTCATCGCAAATGAGGAGTCCCAATTTTACTGTACAAAAAGTATTCAAGGATGAATCCAGGGGTAGAATCCATGAGGCTCCAGGCCACTCTTCGTATTCAGCAGCAGAGAGCTGAGACCATATCTCAGCTACTGCAAATGTGGTACAGCAGGTGAGAGGGCCCAAGGGAATTGGAGTTAGGTTTCTGCCGGATGCAGCTCTGTTCCTTGAGGCCTGCAGGCTGGGTGCTCCCCAATGATCTCACCCGTCAACCTCACCCTGGAACAGATCCCAACAAAACCTTTTTTGCACACCTACTCTGTGACTGGGTGTGCGCCACGCATATCTGTAAGCCACCTTAGCAGCTTTTTGGAAGTGTGGTTTAAATGAGTAAAAACGTATTCCAGGCATAGTATTAAATAGATGCATTCACAAACACCATCTCTTTTCAGGGAACTACATTGGCTGAAAGGTTGTTCCTTCTAGGTCGAGCTTGTCAAGAGGGGAAAGAGGGTACGTGGAAGCAGGAGGCCCAGGACTAGTAACCCTTAAGGTAACTCTGAATTCAGAAACATCTGGGTTTGAATTCCAGCTCTGCCACTTTTGGGCTGTGTGACCTCAGCCAAGCAGCTAAATTTTTTTTTTAGACAGTGTCTCATTCTCTTGCCCAGGCTGGAGTGTGGTAGAGTGATCATAAGTTAACTGCAGCCTCAACCTCCTGGGCTCAAGCAATCTTCCTGCCCTAGCCTCTGGAGTAGCTAGGACTACGGGCACACACCAACAAATCTGGCTAATAAAAAAAAATTTTTTTCAGAAACAGGGTCTCACTATGTTGCCCAGACTGGTCTCAAACTCCTAGACTCAAGCAATCCTCCTGCTTTGGCCTCCCAAAGTGACAGCTAAACTTTTCTAAATTCCAGTTTTATCATGTGTAAAATGAGAAAAAATAGAGCTGTTGTGAGGATTACATAGGTAATGACTATAAGGTAATTATATTGTACTAATCTGCAATAGATTAAGTACTCATTAAAAAGTAATAATTATTGATTGTTGTTGCTGCTATTCCGGATGGATTAGGGCTCAGCAACAAAGGGGAAGACAGGAGAAGGTTCCATGAGAAGCAGTTAGAGTTGGCCTTAACCAAAATTGAGCTGTAACTCAAGCTTGTTTTTGTTTCTTGTTTAAAGTTCCCCTGTTCTTCCTCCTTGATCCAAATCTGCTTCTTCTGGGAGGTTCTGAATTAACCCCTTGGTCTCCCAGCGTGGGGCTTCTCTCTTTCTGGGGCCTGCTGTGGGACGCCCAGCCATCGCCATGCAAATCCTTGGCAAAGGCAGAGATCGCCTTTCACCTCCTCACTTCCGATGTGCCCCAGAATTCTTATCCTTTGAAGATCTGCTGTTTCCACAAATCTATACATTGATTTACTGCCCTGACCCTACCTGGTCAGCATCCCTTTGTTTGTGTATTCTAGGACATGCATTGCCTTTGTTTTCCAGGCTGGAATTTCTCTGGTTTCCACGTGTCAACCTTGACAGGCAGTGACCAGGTGCCCCTGACTGTGTCACAGAGGCCGGGCAGCAGCTCTGTCTGTAGGTCCATCAGTGTCCACCCACCTTTGGTGGTGTTGAAGCCTCTTTCTCATGATGCAGTTCCTTGTGGCCTTGCGCAGCACAGCAGCACATCAGAGATGTGGCTTGGGGGACAGTCCCCAAGCATTCCCTGGCCCCCTTTCTGGAGAGTAACTAACAGCTCAGGCTCCTGTGGCCTATGACTATATTTAGATTACATTTTTCTGTCTGGGACCTTGGCCTGGCCTCACAGAGGTGCACCCCCCAGTTTTCTGGCAGCCTTTGTGTCCTTGAGTCCTCCTCTCTTAGCTGCGTTACTCAAAGGTGAGCCTGGACCTGCTATAGCCATATGGCTTTGAAATTTCTCTGCTCAAGAGGGTGCCCTGAACTCTTCTTTCTCTTTAATAATGTACAAACAACTTAAATGGAATCAATTAAAATACCCGTTTATCTGGAAGGCTCTAAAGTTTATGCGTCTTAATTCAGTTCTCCATTTTTTCCAACACTTTCTTTCTTACCTGTTTCATTTTCTACATATGGTTAAACACCCCTTCACCCACTCCTCCCCACCCAAAACAATCCCAATACTATTCGTGGTGAATTAAGTTTTTAAATGTCCTTAGTTATGGGATTTTAAAGCATATTATTTACGTGTGTTAATCCACTGGTTCCCCTTTTCACATACATATTTCAACAGTGAGCTCACATGCCACTTACAGAGACCACACTGATAGATTACATTTGTTATGGGGTTCAATGGCCTAACTTTAATCACAGATTCCATTGAAGTTATGGCCATGAAGCCTATTGGTCTTTATTTTCCAGAGTTGCCAGCAATATTCTTCTGGTAAAAAGAAACCACTTCAGGCAATAGTTAAGGCCACAGGGTGCCACTTATATTGACACTGACAATTCTTGAATTTCACCCCTGCATTCAGTTAGTGAAGACCTGATTAGTTTGTTCATAAGATCATAAGCCAGTGACTTTCAACCCTGGCTGCATATCAGAATCACCTGGGGAGTTTTTAGAAAATTACCAATACTCAGACCTCACCACAGACCTCCTGAGGCAAAATTGCTATGGTGTGATCCGCTCTGTGGGCGATTCTGAGGTCCAGGTGTGAGAAGCCCTGGCCAGGGGCATCTTGCATGTTCTGTGAGTTTACCACCATTTGATCTAGTGCCTTGGACTTGTTCTTTTTGAAAACCACATGGGGGTGGAAATCTTCCTAAGTAAAGATCAAAGCAAACCACTTATTTCCTTTTTGTTGTTTTGTTTTGTTGTTTTTTGACTTTTCATTACTGGTGAACCTCTCTCATGGCTGTACCACTAATTCTGCACCTGAAATTCTCTCTTTGGTGTGCTTAAGCAAAGCTCTTTTCATAGATTAGGAGTTTCTGGTCAGGTACTCTTCTCCCCAGTTTCTCCCTTAAGAATCCTATTTTCTGATTTGTATCTGTCTTGCCACACTTGTGGCAACCTGTCCTCTTCATTCTGGCTATCTTTCCGTTTTGTGCAAGCTGAGTTTTGCCATACGGTGATTACAGATGCGTACCCAGAGTCCATTTCCCTTCTGCCCTTCGCACATGGCTCTTGTACTTCGTGGGTGTGAGTCCCATTCCTCATGCGAGGAGTTGGCTCAGGATCCCAGGCTGAAGCCAATCAGCACAAGGCACACCATTGACAACAGGGACTGAACCATGTGGCTCAGTGAAGGATACTAAGACAAGGGAAATTTTGATGAGGCCTTCTGGAAAAGAAGGGTTCCTGCTCTTAGGAGCAACCTACCAGAAATGTTCTTTCTCCCTCTGGACCTAGAGGGATAGTCAGAGGGAAAGCCTAGAACTACTGCAGCCACTTTGCCACAGAAAAGAAGCCAGTCTGGGGATGAAGCTGACCCAAAGGAGGACACAGCTGGGGAAAACATGGAGAAATCATGACAGAGCCCATGTATTAAACCCCCTGAAGCCTTCCCTCTATCAGGGTGTTCAACTGCAGAAGCCAGTAAATTCCCTCATTGCATAAGTTGATTGAATTGATTTGCCATTATTTACAGCCTAAATCATTGTAACTGCTGTACTGTGACACCCCTCCTTACTCTAATAGGCAAACATAAAGATTTCTAAAATCTGAACTTTCTGATCCTTGGCATGTGATTATTACCGGGTTTCAGGAAAGTCCTTAAAAACATTATCTCACATTTTTCCTATAGGAATTAATTTTCCCCCAAATCTCTATTAAAAATTTCAAACATTTAGAAACCTACCACCCTTAAACTTACCACCTAGTTTGATAATTATTGACATTTTGCCTTATATTTGCATTATCTAGTTCTATATTGATGTTTATCTACCTACATATAATTTGCTAGTTATTTGAAAGTGTCAGTATTTTGCTGCTTCATCCTTGAATACTTTAATTTTAGCATATGTCTCCTAAGAACCATTAGCACACTATGAAAATTTATAATTCCTTAATATCATTTAATATCCAGTCTATATCCACATTTTCCCTCTTTGTTCCCCAAATTGTCTTTTGTAGGTTTTTTGTTTTTGTTTTTTAGAAATGTGGTTTTGCCATGTTCCTCAGGCTGGTCTCGAACTCCTGGGCTCAAGTGATCCGCCCACCTCAGCCTCCCATGTGTTGGGATTACAGGCATGAAACACTGTGCTCGGTCAGCTCTTTTTTTTTTTTTTAACCAGAATCCAGTCAAAGTTTGCTCATTGCATTTGTACATTTCTCTTTTACACCTTGGTTTCATAACTATTGCCTCCATTTTTATCATACTTTCAATCTATAACACTAAAGATCATTATGAAAAATTTCCTTGGTCTTCTCTTTCCTGACATCATATTTAGCTGCATTGGTTAAATTCCCCACTATATATGGTTCCCTCATTTCCTTCCTGTATCAATTTCTATTCAATACTCAGAAATAAGTCCCATGGGGTAGCATCCTTCTTTAAAACTCACGACCCTGGGGGAAAAGGGACAGGTCTTTTCAGCAGAATTCCAGTTAATAGAAAATCATCATTTAGCAATGCCATAGGAATAACTGTTACATCCAAGAACCATTAGAGGATCCTAAAATTCATGACAAAGAGCACTGTAACCAAAGGATCACAGTTCTCTTCACACGCAATAAGATACTGACATCATGTGCCTCCTAATATGACACACTGAGTCAGGCACAGGGTCACTTCTGCAGGCTTTCTGCAAAAATTCCTAACCTCAGTCTAACCACGAGAAAACACTGGACAAACTCTCCCTGAAGTAGATTCTACTACATAAATGGTCGGTACTCTTCCAAGTTATCACGGTCAAAAAGACGGAGTAATTGTTCTAGATTGACAGAGGTTAAGGAGACATGACAACCAAATGCAGTGTGAGATCCTGGATTGGATCCTAGACCAGAAAAAGAACAGTAGTGGGACAGCTGGCCAAATATGAATAAGATCTGCAAATTCGTTAGGAGTATTGTATCAATATTAATGTTTGGCTTTGATAACTTATATAAGATGTTAACATCGGGAGAAGCTGCATGAAGGGTATACAGGTTCTGTGTGTACTATTTTTGCAATTTTTTTGGTAAGTCTAAAACTCTTTTTACAAAGACTCCTCTTCCCCCAGTTAATTTATAAGTTTCTCTTTCAGAGTTAGTGTGTTTGATAAGATCAAACCAAGACTTAATAAGCAGAGCTAGGAAACTAATATTTGTATCATAAAACAATTACTGTTGATTCTTACCCGAGAGCCTCTGTCCTCTCACAAATACACTCCCGTTTCTACTCAGTTTTGATTTGGAGTCCGATCCAGAACGTCCCAGGTTAAATATTGATTTCCACTTCTTTGATTTACTGGAGAGCTTTCGCCTAAAAGAACCAAGGCATAACGGTTAGTTTGTTAACTAGTCATTTCAAGGGGACTTTTACATTGAGACCAAATATTCCATTTATGTCCTTAGTTATGAATGGCTCTGATATTTCAGGAAATTCCCCTCTAAAATCCAAGGTAAGCTTGATTCTTACCTCGTCTAGAGATGCCCCAGGTGACCAAGCAAGGCTTTCATGAGTCACAGGAAACTGTATTTCCCAGGGCAAGAGGTAAAGTGTGATATTAAAGGCAGAGGTGGGGGCAAACAGAGGCAAGGATCGGTGGCAATCTCAGCAGTCACAAGCAAACACGCAATTCTGGGAATTCTGATAAGCACTTTTGTTCTGGAATTTCAAAGACACCATTCATTCATTTCATTCATGTATTCATTTATAGAGATGGGGGTCTCACTATCTTGCCCAGGCTGGTCTTAAACACTTGGCCTCAAGCCATCCTCTCACTTCAGCCTCCCAAGTGCTGGGATGACAGGACTGGGCCACCCACCACACATGGCCAGTTTTTATGCAGCATGAAGCACTGAAGACCATATGGACCTGGGTCCTGTTAGGCTCCTGCACTATAACCACACTGCTGGGACATCCACAGGCAAAGAGAGGGCTGGTGAAGACTTTCATGGACTGAAAAGGGTTGGATGAGAAAGTCGACCTGGAAAAGAGTCTGGCCTGGTGAGGCTGAGGAGAGTAGCAGCCTGCAGAGTGTGGTCAATGATCACTACAGAGAAATGCAGAGGGTAGTTAGTGTGTCTCTGGCTTAGCCTCACACCAGGCTGCTTTGGTGAGATGGGCAAAGGGGAGCACTAGGCTGGGTCGAGAGAGCTTGGCACCCCAGGGGTCACCATGGAGGCCTTGCCCTGCTGTGGCTCTGCCCAGCCATTGGAATGTATAAAGTTTCAGGATGAAAACCTGCAATCTGTGAGTTCCACAAAGGACCTGCAGGGCTCTCATGGAACATCCAGATCTCAAGCCCACCATGTTTGTTGTTGTTGATGCTGCTGTTGTTGTTTTTGAGACAGGATCTCGCTCTGTTACCCAGGTTGGAGTTCGGTGGTGCAAACAAGACTTACTGCAGTCTTGACCTCTTGGGCTCAAGCAATCCTCCTGCCTCGGCCTCCCGAGTAACTGGGACTACAGGCACATGCCACCACACCCGGCTAGTATTTTTATTTTTTGTAAAGACTGGGTTTCAACATGTTGCCCAGGCTAGTCTCAAACTCCTGGGCTCAAATGATCCTCCCACCTTAGCCTCCCAAAGTGCTGGGATTACAGGAGTGAGTCATTGTACCTGGACCCAGGATGTTTTTATGACCCATCTGAGATAGCTTTGCAGTGCTTGGTGGTTTCCTTTGGACTTGGCCTGCATTTTGTCAAGCTTTTATCCTTGGGAAATATTTTACAGGGTAGCATACCTTTGGATATGGTGCACCCCAGGTGTGGTTTAAAGCACAAAGAAAATGCATTTGATGGTCTTTCCAAGGTATTCTTCCTGATCTCTGGAGGATCAGGGAGAAATGAGACTTATTCTCCAGGGACATAGGGAAAGGAGCAGTGGAGCTCAGTCTCAAGAAACCACAACCCATATACTTTCCAGCACACAGATGGGTTTCTCACCAGATGAGTTCCAGATATGTCATTCCTATAGCATGCAGCATGACTGGCATCTCCGAGTTGTGCAAGGTGGCAGCCTGTGCAAGAGGTGCCTGCTTTCATACCTCTTTTCACTGACCAAACAGTGGGGATGACACCTTCAATGGAAAGGTTGCCTTTCAGCCCCTCCACCTACAATCTGCTTAGAATTTAGGACTCCTGTTCAAACCCTGCTTCTTTCTACCATGGGGTACGAGTGAGGGGGTGGGTAGAGACCCAGGTGGCAACAGAGGAAGTGACAGGGAGAAATGAGGAAAGAAAATATTCTACCAATGAAAACAATGCTTTATTTGTTTTGGAGATGAGGGAGGGCTCTGACAGGCTCTGACAAGGATGCCAGGTTTGCACGTCCCCAAGTGCTGCTCACCCAGAGCTATCAGCCTAGAATGACACTATTTGTCAAGGTGTCCTCCATCAGAACACTCAACCCTATGCCTTTTGTATTGTCACGTGGGGATGAAGGGTCAGGGGAGGGGGTCAAATTTTGTTTTTAGTAAACTTTATTTTGTAAACACCAAGCCTGATTTATCCATACTAAAAAGTCAGGAATTTCAGTCATGACTTATGATGTGACCCCTCTAACACTGTCCCAACATGGTGCTTGATCAATGGGAGATCGGGGGTCTTGTTAACTTTGGGGCAGTGTATGCATAAAGGCATCAACCGCTGGTGAGGGAGTTGTAGAGACAGCTCCCTTCTCTTCTGGAATGTTTCCTTAAACCCCAACCCAGATGGTACCTCCAACCCACACCGCCATCTTGATCCTGAGACTGTATACCTCTCCTCCTCTTTCCTCTTCAACCACACATCTCCTAGAATTTTTTTTAAAAGAGTGCCACTTACTTGTTGTCTGGTAACTCAAGGACGGTGTGGAAGAGGGTGCCCATGGGAGGGACAATCTCAGGCAGGCTGTTCTCCCTCCTTTCCTTGCGAGCAGGATGGTTAGTGGCCAGGCTGCGGGCCTGAGCTTCCTCAAGGCTCACCAGCTTCATGGGCAGGGAGAGGGCTGGCAAGGTCAGGCTCTTCATGATAGGCCGGTTTGCTGTAAAGGCAACAGAAGAGTTCAGTGTTGGAGGCGGCCTGCTCATCACATCCATCCAGACTCCCCATCCACAGTCCCTCCATTCCTGATCCCATGATGGGGGCTGAGTGCCACCCTGACTTCTCTTGGGCATGGTGGGGCCTGGGGCTGAGGCTGCACACGGGAAACTGATGACTCTCCTGGCCAGACTTGCCAGAGGACAAACAGGGGCTTCAGGAGGTAGCTGCACCTTCCATACTTTTCAGAGAGGGACCATTCACTTATTCATTCATTCATTCATTCATTCATGCCTATAACAAGCATTTACTGAATACTCATTGTGAGCCAGAGTGACAACAACGAGTCTTTACTCCTGAAAACTCTGCCTCTGCCTCATGCTTCAGCCAGGTGGGAATGTCTGTCCAGCCACGGAGGTAGCCTAACGGCCAAAGTAGGATAGGAGGCTGCCTCTCCTCCCCACAGCTGGAGAGCACATGCTCCAAGGCCATTTCAGGTTAGAACCTCTACTTTCCCAGATCATCTAGGCTTATATCCCTGCCACAGGAAGATACAGCCTATACTATGCCCTGTGGTTTTCTTACTCACTACCCAGTTGTATTTTAGTGTATGTAGCAGATCCTTTCCTATTCTATGGCATTTTTTTAAGGAACGGAAGCGATGATGACAATCACTGACGCACAGGATTCTCTTTTCTCCAAGTCAGTGGTTCTCACCTTGAGGTGATTTTGTGTACCACTCCCCTCCCCACTCAGGGACATCTGGCAATGTCTGGAGATATTTTTGATGGTCATCAATGTGTGTGGGAGTGCTACTGGTATCTAGTAGGCAAAGGCCAGGGATGCTGTTAAACGTCCTGCAATGCACAGAGCAGTGCCCCACAGTAGGAATCATCCAGCACTAAATATCAATAGTGCTGAGGTTGTGAAGCTGATCTAAGTTAAAAAATAGTCTGAGTTTGCTTCTATTTAGCTTTTGGTGACCTTGCCAGTTTTCTATGACTTCTGAAGTAGTAAGGAGACTCAAGGATAATTTAGATCAATTGAAATCACTTTTGGTGGAAGACTCACTGTATTTTCAGAAAGCAAATTGATGGCACTATTTCTCTTTGCAGCGCATGACCCTCTGTGGGTGGGAAGAAGTAAAACTATTGAAAAAGGGCCTCATGGAAAATGGAGACAACTGTTATGTGACAATGGGGTGTTTCTGGGGAGGACTAGCATGGCACTCATTCAGTAGGACTACTGTTAAATACAGCCTGGGATCCTGAAAACTTTTCAGTAAACTTTCTGGCTTTAACGCAGTCTTTTGACCCAATCCAAAGAGGGTTAAAATATTTAAATTTAATCTACTTTGAATATTTGTTCAAAGACTCTCACATATTCTTTATTATTCATGATTATGTATTTGCTTAAAAATACATAAAAATAAATACATACATTAACTCACTCTGGGAGCAACTGCAACAATGGGAAGAACATAAACTGCAGAAGACCAAGTTTAGTGCCCACCTCTCCCCTCAGCTCCAGGCTCCTAGGACTAAGGCCCGTTCAGCGTCTCTGCTTAGATGTTTGTGTGTGTGTGTATTAGTTAAGTTTTTGTTTTTCATTTTCTGTTTTTTGAAATGGAGTCTCAATCTGTCACCCAGGTTGGACTGCAGTGGTGCAATCTTGGCTCACTACAACCTCTGACTCCTGGGTTCAAGTGATTCTCTTGCCTCAGCCCCCTGAGCAGCTGGGATTACAGGCACCCACCACCATGCCCAGCTAATTTTTTTGCATTTTCTAAAATAGTAATGCGGTTTCTCCATGTTGGCCAGGCTGGTCTCGAACTCCTGACCTCAAGTGATTTGCCCGCTTCAGCCTCCCAAAACGCTGGGATTACAGGCATGAGCCACCGCGCCTGGCCTCTGCTTAGCCATTTCTAACTTTACATTTTGTAACAGAGCTTGTGATCTGTGCTCCTCTGCTCTACTCTAGTACCTCCTCTCATCTTCTCTGTGTCAGTAGGTGGCACCATGGACTACCCAGTGCCTAAGCTAAAGCCTGGGGGGTTGTTATTTTTTATTTATTCATTTCCTTAATGCATCTCTCCTTCCATATACAGCCTATAAGCAAGGCTTGTAACTCTACCTCCAAAATACATCCGGAACCCAGCCACTTTCCTCCTTTCCACTGCTACAGGCTGCCATGATTTCCCACTGCTTTTGCCATAGCTTCTCCACTGGTCTCCCTGCTTCCAGTCTCTCAGCCTCTCCTCCACACAGCAGCTGGAAGGCTTAGATCCTGCACTGGCCTGCTCAAAACCCTCCAGTGCTTTCCCAAGACACAGAACAAACCCATCCCTTCGCGTGACCTAAATGGATCTTTCATCTGCTTCCCCTTTCCTGTTTGCCCACTGGCCCAGTAGTCTACAAAAATATAGTAAACATTTTAAAATGTATACATATACATATATATAAATTATACATATACCTATTATATATATACACACACGCCACTGTGTTTGCGCACTGTGTTTGCATCATGTGTAATAGCAAACATATAAAAAATAATAGAAATTACGCAGTATAAGACAAAAATAAATGGAAAAAAGAAATTCGAACAGTTTCTCCCAATACCCATAACTCGTTACTTTGGTCTTTGGTACCCATCAGAGTGGGGCACCCCACTTTGAAGGCCACATTGGTTCCAGCCACATTGGCCAATGTTCTGCAACACCGCAAGTTTTCTGCCTCACAGCTTTTACAACCTCTGTTCTCCGTCTTCGGAACATTTGCTCATAGATCCTCACACGCCTGGTTCCCCATGTCATTCGGGTCTCAGTTCAAAGATCACTTCTTTAGAAACCATGACCACTCTGTCCCAAAATCATACCCCCAAGTCACTGACTATTGCCTTACTCTGCTGTGTTTTCTTCTTGGTATTTATTGTCTTTGAAGTGATAATATATTTATTTGTAAAGGTATATATTGCTTGTCTTCCTAAACAGACCATAGTTCTATGCCGGAGAGGGTCTCTGTCATTTTGTGCACTGATGTGTCTCCAGTGTCTAGAACAGCACCTAGTTCATAGGAGATATTCAATACACATTTATTTTTCAGTGAATATTAGAGATATCACAATCTCTTTGGCCTCAGTGTTCTCATCTATCAAATAAAATTACTGGATTCAATGCCTTCTTCTATGCTGTGAATGTTTCTGTCCCCTCAAAATTCATATGTTAAAATAGAATCCTCAAAGCAACAGAATTAAGAGGTGAGGCCTTTAAGAGGTGAGGCCTTTAGGCCTTTAGGTCATGAGGGTGGAGCCCTAATGAGTGGGATTAGTGATCTTACCAAAGAGGCCCAAGGGAGCTTGTTTCACCTTTCCCCATGTGAGAACACAGTGAGAAGGTGCCGACTGTGGGGAATGGGCCCTCACCAGACACTGAATCTACCGGTCCCTGGATCTTGAACTTCCCAGCCTTCAGAAGTGAGAGAAATATGTTTATTGCTTATAAGCTAACCAGTTCATGGTATTTTTTTTATGGCAGCCCAAATGGACTAAGACAACTTCTAAAATCTTTTCAGTTTGAAGCAGAACTCTGTGCAAATCTAAAATTCCAGAGAATAGGGAATAAAATTCCATTTTGTGTAAATATTAAGTATGGCACTTTACCAAAGTCAGTAAGAATTTATATAATAAGAACCTTTAAATGAAATGTATGTGAACAATGAGCACTGGAGGCAATCAGAGTTAAAGGCTAAAGAGAAAACTAGATTTTAATATGCAGGACAAAAAGATGGTTAAGGCAATAGCCATAAAGAGAAAAGGCATTTTCAGGTTGGAATTAGGACGAGCCTTAACATTAACAGTCATGGATGGGATTTGCTGTCCAGAAGAATATTTCCCAAAAGGCCTAGTTCTCCACAATGATTTATTTATCTATTTTCGTATTCTTTTCCTCACAGAGGCAGAATAGAGTTAAGGAAAGAGCGTGGGCTAAAAGATTTGGGTTCAGCAGTCCACATGCAGCAAGTTACTCGCTAGGTGGCTCTGGGAAGTTACTAAGTAAGCTATTCTGGTTCTCTGTTCTTCATGTATAAAATAAGGTTGATAATGACTTTATCATGTTTGCTGTAATAAATCAGTGAAGTGCTGCATGTGGAAAACCTGCAACAGTTCCCGCTGTAGAGTAAATCCCCAGTAAATTTTTTTGTGGGCTCAAAAGGGTGAATGAATAAATGTATGCATATTACTTCTCTTTTACTTTCAAAAAAGTTTTTATATAGTTTAAAAGAAAAAAATCTATAACTGGAGAGTTGAAATAAAAAAGAAAGGCCAGCCACTTTGACATATATAATAAAGAGAATTGAAAATGTATATTCAAACAAAAACGTGTACGTGAATGTTCACAGCAGCATTATACATAATCATAAAAAGCAGAAACAACCCAAACTAAGGAATGGATAAAAATCTGGTATATCTATACAACAGAATATTATTCAGCCGTAAGAAGGAATGAAGTACTGATATATACAACAACATGGGTAAACCTTGAAAACATATGCTAAGGAAAAAAAAACAAAAAACAGTCGGCTAGGCACAGTGGCTCACACCTGTAATCCTAGCACTTTGGGAGGCCACGGCAGGCAGATCCCTTGAGGTCAGGAATTTGAGACCAGCCTGGCCAACATGGTAAAATCCCTTCCCTACTACAAATACAAAAAAAATTAGCCAGGTGTGGTGCTGGGCACCTGTAATCCCAGCTACTCAGGAGGTTGAGGCAGGAGAATGGCTTGAACCTGGGAGGCAGAGGTTGCAGTAAGCCAAGATTATGCCACTGCACTCCAGCCTGGGCAACAGAGTGAGACTCCGTCTCAAAAAAAAAAGTCACAAAAGACCATATATTGCATGACTCCATTGATATGAAATGTCCAGAAAAGGCAAATCCATACAAACAGAAAGTAGACTAGTGGTTGCCAGGGCCTGTGGGGAGAGGAACATGTGAAGTGATTGCTAAATGAGTATGGGGTTTGTTATGGTTTGAATGTGTTCCCCAAATTTCATGTGTTGGGAACTTGATCCCCAATGCAACACTGTTGTGATGTGGGACCTTTATGAGGTGATTAGGTCATGAGGGATCTGCCCTTCTAAATGGATTAATGTCATTTTGTAGGAGTGGGTTCCTTCTTGTAGGAGTGGGTTTGTTATAAAACCAAGTTCAGCCCCCTCTCTCACACTCTCTTGACTTTCCATCTTCTACCATAGGAGGACGCAGCAAGAAGGTAAGGCCCTCACCAGATGCTAGCCCCTTGATTCTGGACTTCCCGGCCTCTGGAACCATGAGAAATAAATTCCTTTTCATTGCAAATTACCCAGTCTATGGTGTTCTGTTATAGCAGAACAAAACAGATTAAGACAGGTTTCTTTATGGACTGACGAAAATAGTATGGCATTAGGCAGTGGTAATGGTTGTACAATTCTGTGACTACATTAAGAACCACGGAATTTTACACATTAACATGGTTAAAATGATGAATTTTATGTTATGTAGATAAAATAATTTTTTAAATGGTCATAAACTACATAGAGGACAGGGTAGGGATAGGAACAGTTATACCAGGAATCAAAATTTGATACTAATTGCAACTGATTGTTCTGAAAACTGGTTTTTCCAAAATATTGGACAAACTGGAAAGGAGTTCTTTGATCAGCTAAAAAATATATTGCAGATTTTTTTTTATGCACCAGTGATTCTCCAAGTGTGGACCTGAACAACAGCATCAGTATCACCTGAAAACTTATTAGAAATGCAGATTATCAGCCACACTCCAAACATATTAAACCAGAAACTCTGGGGATGAGGTCCAGTAACCTTGGTTTAACAAACTCATCAGGTAATTTTGATTTATACTGATGTTGGAAAACCACTCTCATGTACCAAGCTTCTTAGTCAGCAAGATTTCTGGTCTTTACCAACTGGGTTCATGGGAGTTTAATTCACTCCTAGGGCTCATTATATTCATTACAAGATGCCCACAAACACACTCATTTTTGTATGCCTACTGCCTGGCACAGCGAAGAACAAAGCATTCAAGAAATTATTGAGAAGAGAATGTGTTCTGAATATATGTGTGAGTATGAACACGCTGCCTCTTAACTTGTTCCTCTAAGACTTCAAGGTGAAGGCATAAGAGTCTTCTGAAATACAGTGAAAGTAAAGATGAAGTCTAACAGTCAGGGAGAAGAATGCTGGCAGTACCTCTTTTAGAAAATAACTTGGAGTTTAAGAACTCACTAAAACTAGTAGAACATTATTCTAGTTCTATTTCAGCATACCACATTCGAGGATAGGCCATGTATATGACTGATTAGAAACATGCTAAAGCCACATGCAAGCACGCCATAGCTTCCCTTCACACATACAGATGTATATATGCACGATCCTCAGACACTGACACACAGTAGTCAGCATACACACAGCCAACACTCAGAGCTAGAACTAAGCCCACCCTCACTTTCTGTTGAATCCCACCACTAGTTGCAAGAAAGAAGGATAGGCTGGTGGAGTGTATGCTAGCAGGAGTCCTTACCATCATTCTCCAGAGACCCAGGTGCACCGTTGTTAAAGATTTGATCTACATGATTCAGTATGAACTCAATCACCACCTGCTGGACCCGGACTGCAAGGAAAGCTGCATCTCCATTGCAACCAGTGGCTTCAATTTCTTTAGACCTACGGTGTGGAAGAAACATATTCAGTGAGTGAGTTTGTCTTACCACCTGAAGCAGCAAGGGGAGCCAGTAGGCCTTTTGCACAAGCCTCATCTCCTAAATTGATACAGTTTATAGAATATTTTAATTATTTAGGGCCAATTAAAGGAACTCTCCAAAGGCTGTGAAGCCCAACAAACTGAACAAATTTGAAACAGTTACCAGGTACTTTACATTGCAATACTATAAACACTATCCCGTACACATACAGAAATGGACTTTCGTTTCCTGCATGGTATGCCTTTCCGCTCCCACCTACCTGTTCTGTGGAGCAGGTCTTCATCTATTAAATCATATGAAGCAGCTGATTCAAGTTGTAGCCAGCTGTGACTCCACCAAAACAAGCCAGTGAGCCCCAAAACAATAAAGGCCTTTTCAAGAAATTGTAACATACAGACCCATAAGTTCAGCCATATTGTAGCTGTAGCCAAAAATGTCTTTAGAACTCAGAGTTTCCAAGTTAGCAGACAGAGAGCTTAGGCTATTATCGCCTAAATCACCTTTAATTCTATATGTGTTATAAATGACCATTTAAGCCACAGATTTGTTTTAAAGGGGCTTCAATGTGAAGAATTCAATCTTCATTTCAATCGGGGGCTGCTCTGAGCCCCCCGGGGTGGTGACAAGGGGAGGGTACAGTGGTTACCTGAGGAGGTTTGGTGCCCACACCAGGGCCAGGTTCCGGGCGTGCATGTTGGTCTTGCTGCTGAAGGAGGCGATATGGGCCAGGTGTCGAATCAGGTATTCCAAGGTCCTAGAATGGTTTGTTTTTTGACAAAGTAAGAAACTTCAGTGCCCGTGTGAAGCCTGACATATGGAGATAATTTCTAAATTTGGATTTAAGAGACTCTAAATATTTCTATCTTAATGAATTTGGAAGGAATATTGGGAAGATGTCGATTGACCAGAAGTAATTTTCTTGGCCCTAGGCACGCTGACCCAGGGAGGGGAAGGGGGTCCATCTTGTCAGATGTAAGCAGAGGCCCCTGGAGCACCAGTTGGAGACAGAACCAGGGAATCACAGCACCTCAGAGCCCGGAGGCTCTTAGTGGCCATTTGTTCCTCTTTTCAACCAGGGTAGGAGGGCTTCAAGCAGTTTTGAAATAGGCTCTCCTCTAGGCTTGTTTTAATAAAAATTCTCCCAGCTACAGGGATCTTGGTACTTGTCAGGGAGCTAATTTCATGGATAAACAACATTTATTAGGAAGTTCTTTCTTATACCACATCAAAATCTGCCCCCTTGTAAAAGATGGGCAGGCATAGGGAACACTGGGAAAGGTGGCAAAATTAGGGGCTAAACTGTGAGAATGAAATGAAAGGGTGGGGGATGATGATAGGGATGGTGCTAACGAGCAAATAGAACAATCAGCCAATGCTCAAGAGCCCACAGTCAACCCCTGCTGAAAAGCTATCTTGGTTGCCATAGATTTGGTTATGCTACAAATCTGGGTATGAACCAAGAATGCCACCAAGAGGCTAGTATGCATCATCGGAATGACTTCCTGAGGGGTTCTAAGGGGTGTCCTGCAGGTGATTTGGAGACGGCCTGCTCCTTGCTGCCAATGTCCCTGGTCAGACACCAACTCACTTTGATAACAGTGACCTGTTCACCCACTTCAAAATGCCCTCGGGAAAGCCTAAACTGGCTACTGTCCACTACATTGGTTCCTTTCCATGATGCCAGCCTGTCTCTTTGGTATTACACTGCATTGAGAGGCCACACGTTTCTTTCCCCAACCATTCTTACCTATAGTGGGATGGAGGAAGCTCCTGGATAACATTTTGGATTCGGGCCAGTTGGCCTTCTTCAGGGCAATGCGACACGGCCTCCTGTGGAGAAGAACACAAGGCAGCCTGGTGAGTGCCTGAGAGTGGAGACGGCCATCTGCATGCGCTGGGATCACTTGAGCCCTCATACTCCAGCCTCACAACCATGCCTAGAGATCACCCTTCCAAGAGGCACGCTTTACTATGAAAACCACCAACCCATGACAGTTTCTGTCGGTTCTGGATGTGTGTGCAGGGCCTCACCGTGTGTGCACAGGGGGCGGTGGGCTGCCTGGGACTCTGAGTATCCTGAGATGGTTGCTAGGCATCTGGTAAGAATGTGTAGAATCTCGGGTGTGTCTCGGGGGTAGAGAGACACAGAGACTTACACACAGAGAGATAAAGAGATAGAGACAGGCCCAGCATGGTGGCACATGCCTGTTATCCCAGCTACTCAGGAGGCTGAGGTGGGAGGATTGCTTGAGCACGAGAGTTTGGATCTAGCCTAGTGACATAGTGCAACTCATCCCTAAAATATGAATGAATGAATGAATAACAAGCAAGTAAATAAATAAATAAAAGAGACATATACAGAATGAGATGGAGATGACAGGGTGGTGCCAAGTCCACTCAGCCAGCTGTCTTTGTGGGTGCAAACAGCTACTGCCTACCTATCCCGCGACTACTCCATGACCTCAAGGACTCAGCTGCTGCCTGTCCCAGAAGCCAGAAAGCAGGGAAGATGTGCCTTTCTTGGCAGGGATAGTCCCTGAAACCTGGTGGCCTTGCCCAGACTTGCTCTCCAGTTATTTGCTGTCTGGGTATTTTGTTCCCCCATCAGCCCAAGTGCCTTCAAGGAGAGGCAGGAATAGCAATAAAGGCAACGTGATTACAGGCTGGCCCATGTCCATCTCTTGCCTGCTGGGGGTTGCTGCACGATGCAGGCATCCCTGGGCAGATTCCCCTGGTCCCAGCCCTGCACCCCTGTTCTGAGAATCTGTCCTGCGGTGCTCATGGCCCCTCCCACTGCAGTGTGAGTGCTCATGAACTGCCAGCATCTGAGCAGCGCCTGAGCCTAAGGTCCATGGTAACCACAGCTATCTTTTATTTTTCACTGAGATATAATTTATGTATATTAAAAATGTGTGGATCTTAAACTATAGCTTCATGAGTTTACTTCATATGTATACACCTGGGTAACCCACCTAGATCAAGATGTACCTTAAAAGGGGCTTTAAGATCATGAATTCACAGGCACACATCACTTAGTCTTATATTTCCTCCCAGTGCTGGAAACTTGCTTTAGATTGATACATAACAAAAGGTACTTAATTTGATAAATATTGCCCCTTGCTATACAACCCAAAATAAGATCCTAACGAGGTGATGGTTTTCTTATGTTGCTCACCTCTGTTCAACCTTTAGCTGCCGTGTGCTTGTTGCATGTAAATACTGAATTTCACACTCTCAGTAATGAGAAGTTTTAGGCACAGAAAAGTGGAAGGGAATTAATTTTACCAGCATCTTCAGTTCCTACGACCCACCAGCTGAGTGTGATCTGTTTTAGCCTAGAGGAGACCACTGAGGTTCTGTTCCAGCCTGGGCCTCCCAATCCCTCCCACTTTTTCCCCACAGGACTCACTGCTATTACACTACAAAATGCACTTAGTTATTGGAGTTATTGTTTACTGTCTGTCTCCCTTGCCAGAACATAAGTTCTGTGAGTGCAGGAACGTGATGAATCCCTGTGTCCAAAACAGTGCCTGGCACACAGTATGTGTGAGACAGCAGGTCAGGGCTTTGCCCACCAAGTTTTTTCTTTTTTACCTTTTTTATTTAATTGAAGTAAAACAAACATACAGAAGCCCACCATTTTTAAAGGCAATCCGACTTCTCTATGTGGAAATCTTGAGGTCTCACATTTGAAGCAGAAGCGGGGAAAAACGTGGGACTGGGAGGATTACAGTCATAGGCGTTCCAGTCTTCTGGTGGGTTTGCCAGCCTGAGACCAGGCCCAGCCCAAGCAACATCGCTGCCGCAATCCTCGGTTTGTGAGATATGCAGGGTGTAGGGTAGGGGCAAGAATGGGGCCTCCGGTAAGCACCCTGACACCTCCCTTTTCTTCCCTGGGGCTGTCATTTGGAAAACATGATTGTGGAGAGGACCCTGGCTCTGCAAGACAGTGAGAACCTTGCAACGGGGAACCGAGGGAGAGAAGCTCTGGGGGAGGGAAGGGCTGCCGGAATGCTCTGTGGACTCTCCCACATTCTGCTGTGCACACAGGGCCGCAGGAGGGGGAGCTTCTCTTCATCTCTCTGCAAAGCCCGACTCATGCTTCACATATGTTGTACCACTAACCCCACCCTCCTTTAAAAAATGTGTCTGGGGAATAAAGGTGTAGGTCAATTTAACAACCCTCATGGAAAGTTCCTTTAATATTTTAGGAAGCTGTTAGTCATCTTTGTTCTCCAAGAGGCGGGGCAGGCTCATCCCCGGATGCCTGCAGGTCCCATTTGGGACTGGCGTTTATTTCATTATTTGCAACCTCTCCCCATCCTACCCCAAACCTCTCCGGAAGCTTTCTAAATCCAGGTTTTCCTTCTGGAGGGGCCTGGCCACTGCTACCTTATTTTGAGCTTCTCTATGTTCTCCCATTAGGACCACAGAACCCATAGCTGGCCAATTGGGGGATGGGAGTGGAAATTTTACCTACCTCAATTTTTTGCCTATAAGAGAATTTCACTCAGCATTAGTCAGGCCAAGATGGCTAATGGTTAAATCTTAAAAGATCTAAGATGAATCTGTGACTATTTGTTCTTTTCAAATCAGTATCAATAAGGCCAGCTTCCTGCCCTTGGAGGACACTAGCAGAGGCTGCGCTCTTGTCCTCTGTGGTAGGATCCTCACTCTGGGTTTCTGTTTACTCAAAGCGACCACGGTCCCTGAGCTCAAGTCCTGCTGTCCAGGCAGCCCTGTCACCAGGGTGGCCCAACACAGTCTGAGGCTCTCCCTTCCAACGGCACCCCAGCTGCAACTTTAACTTTTTATTCATTACTTTAAAATTATCAAACCATTTTTATTATTTTAAGGTATTTTAAGCTATTTACTAGACCTTTAAAAAGTAATTTACGCACATAATTTAAAAAGTAATTCATGCACATAATTTAAAAAAAAAAAAAAAAAGGAAAGCATCCAAAGGAATGTACAAGGAAAGTTAACCTTCCTTCCAACTACAGACTCCAGAGGAACCACTGTGTGTCCTTCAGGGCAGTCTTTATAGCTACGTCTTTGTTACACCTTTGGAAGCAAGCACTCCTAACTGAGCTGGTCCCTCTGCAAATTCCCCTGCTCCGTCTCTCATCATTTCCACCTGCCTTGCTCCATACAGGCCACACTGGCCTCCACATGTCCCCTAAGCAAACCCAGTGTATCCCGGCTGTCCCCAAAGCCTTTGTACCTACTGCTTCTTCTTGGCACCCTGTTTTCCCAGATACTTGCACAATTTGTTCCTTCACTTCATCCTTGCCTCTGTTCAAATGCCACCTGCTAAAGAGACCTCTGATTATCCTGTCTAAAAGAAGAGTCCCCATCATTCTCTCCGCTGTGCCCTGCATTATTTTTCTTCACAGTACTTATCAACAGTTCACATTATGGGTCTATGACTTACATTGTGTATCAACTGTCCCTTCCATTAAAATGTAAGTTTCACAAGCACAAGGATTTTCTCTGCTCTATTCACCATTAAATCTCCACAACTAGAACTGTGCCTGCAAAATATATATAGTAGATGCCCGATAAACACTGTTGAATGGAAGGATTAAGTGAATGAGTCAGTATTTTGCTTTGTGCTTGAAAATGCTAAATAGCCACATTTGGGCCACACTTCCAGACCAGCATCCTGGGCTCATTCCCCATCGTGATGAACACCAGCATTGCAGAGGCAGCTCCTTTTGACTCTGGGCTCCCGGCAGGATGACCAATGTCCTGGTTTGCCCAAGACAGTTTTCCTGGAACATGAGATTTTCGGTGTTGAAACAGGGAGAGTCCCTGGCAAACCAAGACAATTGGCTACTGTTCCCCTTTGCAGCCATCTTGAGCTCACAACCAGCCTGACTTTACCTGTTGCAAGGTGTTAGTTGTCTGCCCTAAGTGACATTGCCTTTTTTTTTTTTTTTTTTGAGATGGAGTCTCACTCTGTCACCCAGGCTGGAGTGTAGTGGCGCAATTCTGGCTCACTGCAACCTCCACCTTCCAGGTTCAAGCGATTCTCCTGCCTTAGCATCACAAGTAGCTGGGATTACAGGCGCATACTACCATGCCCGAATAATTTTTGTATTTTTAGTAGAGATGCGGTTTCACCACGTTGGCCAGGCTGATCTCAAACTCCTGACCTCAAGTGATCTGCCCGCCTCAGACTCCCAAAGTGCTGGGATTACAGTCATAAACCACCAAACCTGGCCCTAAGCGACATTTCAAATGAGAGTTGCTAGTCAACAAATCTGTCAGTAAATATTTCCTAAGTAACAGTTACAACATTTTCCAGTAGCTAGGGAGCAGAGAAACACAGCAATAAATAAAATAAACACAATTCCTGTCCTCGGGAAGCTTACAATTTAACCTAGGGAGACTGATGGGTAAACACATTATTTCAGGCAGGGCTTGATGGCACACACCTGTAGCGCTAGTTACTCCAGAGGCTGAAGCAGGAGGGTTGCTGAAGCCCTGGAGTTCGAGGTTGCAGTGAGTTATAATTACACCGCTGCACTCCACATTTCGCAAACAGAGCAAGAGTGCATCTCTAAAAATAAATAAATTTCAAAAAATTTAAAAAGATACTATTTTGATATAAATTAAATATACATTCTGACAGGTGAAAAGTTTAATTAAAAAAAGAAAAAAGGCAAATACATAATTTAACACCTCTCTTAATGGCCTTCTCCAAAAATCTCATGTCAACAAAGTTTTCCTACTTTGGGTGTAATAGTTTTAGCTGGATCAATCTGAACAAAACTGAATTTTTCCTAAAATAAATGGTGTTATTTTCTGATAAAAATGAAATGTAGTAGGTTGAATCACTGCTCCCAAAGATATCAAATCCTAGTCACTGGAACCTGTAAGTGTTACCTTATTTGGAAAAGACTCTTTGCAGATGTGGTTAAATTAAGGATGTTGAGTGGGGACATTATCCTTGATTATCTGGTCACATCCTAAATGCAGTCACAGGTATCTATGTAGGAGCAGGGCAAAGGGAGATTTGACACAGACAGAAGAAGAAAAGGCAATGTGGCCCTGGAGGCAGAGACGGAGTGATGCACCAACAATCCAAGGAATGTCAGCAGCGATCAGAAGCTGGGAAGGGCAAGGAACAGCTTTTCCTCTAGAGCCTCTGGAGAGAGCACGCCCTGCTGAGACCTTAACTTCAGCCCAGTGAGGCCAATTTCAGACTTCTGGCCTCCAGAACTGTGAGGGAGTAGGTTTCTGTTGTTTAAGTCATCTAGTTTATGGCAATTAGTTACAGCAGCAACAGGAAACTAATACATGTACTTAAAATTAAAGTAGGAAATCTGCAGAAAATAAAAAATCCCCTTTTATCACATCACCCAGAAATAACTACTACTAACCTACTTACAGGTGAAGCAAAAAACAAAACAAAACAAAAAACAAAAGCAGCAGTTTGATCAGGCCGCCAAGCAGCGAACATAAACACTGGCTTCATTTCCTATTTAGTTACAGATATTGCTTTCTTCCCTGTTTAACTTGATATTACGGTGTGTTTGTCTGTTTTTGTGTCATTATGAAGGAATACTGTATTAGCCCTTTTTCACATTGCCATAAGAACTACCTGAGTCAGGGTAATTTCTGAAAAAAAGAGGTTTAATGGACTCACAGTTCCACAGGCTTCACAGAAAGCATGGCTAGGAGGCCTTGGGAAACATAATCATGGCAGAAGGTGAAGGGGAAGCAAGCAGGCCTTACCGCGGTGGAGCAGGAGTGAGAGAGAGAGGGCTGAGGGGGAACTGCCACACACTTCTGAACCATCAGATCTCGTGAGAACTCATTCACTATCATGAGAACAGCAGGAGGAAAACCACCCCCATGATCCAATCCCACCAGGTCCCTCCCTCGACATGTGGAGATTACAATTCGAGATGAGGTTTTGGTGGGGACAGAGCCAAACCATAT
>NW_012103166.1:1188458-1194122 GCF_000951045.1 Mandrillus leucophaeus
AAAAGAGGTTTAATGGACTCACAGTTCCACAGGCTTCACAGAAAGCATGGCTAGGAGGCCTTGGGAAACATAATCATGGCAGAAGGTGAAGGGGAAGCAAGCAGGCCTTACCGCGGTGGAGCAGGAGTGAGAGAGAGAGGGCTGAGGGGGAACTGCCACACACTTCTGAACCATCAGATCTTGTGAGAACTCATTCACTATCATGAGAACAGCAGGAGGAAAACCACCCCCATGATCCAATCCCACCAGGTCCCTCCCTCGACATGTGGAGATTACAATTCGAGATGAGGTTTGGGTGGGGACAGAGCCAAACCATATTGAATACCTAAAACTGGGTAATTTACATAGAAAAGAGGTTGAACTGGTTCACGATTCTGCAGGCTGTATAAACATGGTTCCAGTATCTGCTTCTGGTGAGGGCCTCAGGAAGCCAACAGTCACGGTGGAAGGCCAAGGGAGAACAGGTGATGCCACGTGGTGAGAGAGTGAGCACGAGACAGCAAAGTGGGAGGTCCCAAACTCTAACCAGATCTCACACGAACTAACTAAGCGAGAACTCATTCATCACCAAGGGGATGAGGCTAAGCTATTCATGCCATTCATGAGGGATCAACCCCCATGATCCAGTCACCTCCCACTAGGATACTGCCTCCAACATTAGGGATTACACTTCACCAGGAGATTTAGAGGGGACAAGCCTCCAAACCATATCACATGGTCAGTAAACATTCTTCAAAACTGTGACTTTTCATGGCTACACAGTTTGAACAATAATAGATTTATCATTTATTTAAATCATCTCCCATTGTTAGACAGGTACTCTCCAAAATGTTGCTATTATATGTAATATTGCAATGGACATACTTGTACATCAATTATTTGTGTGCCGATCTGATTGTCACCCTAGAATGGAGTCCTAGAAATAGAGTTACTGGATTAAAGAATATGAGCATTTTAGTATTCTTGATAGTAATTTCATATGACTTTCGGGGATGTCCAACCAATTTACACTTCCAACAGAAAACTATAAAAAACCAGTCTCAGCCGGGCGTGGTGGCTCACGCCTGTAATCCCAGCACTTTGGGAGGCCGAGGCAGGTGGATCACCTGAGGTCAGGAGTTTGAGAACAGCCTGGTCAACATGGTGAAACCCCGTCTCCACTAAAAATACAAAAATTAGCTGGACATGGTGGTGGGCGCACGTAATCCCAGCTACTCAGGAGGCTGAGGCAGGAGAATGGCGTGAACCCGGGAGGAGGAGCTTGCAGTGAGCTGAGATCGCGCCACTGCACTCCAGCCTGGGCACAGAGCGAGACTCTATCTCAAAAAAAAAAAGAAAAAGAAAAGCCAGTCTCATCATAGGCTTGCTAGTGTGAAATAGTAACATTAAAAATTATTTTTTAATGTGCAACTGTATTATTATAATATATTAATACTTTTTAAATAATTCAATTTCTTTTTTTATAAATTATCTATCAAGGTCCTTTGTTTACTTGTCTAGTGAGGTATTATGTGTTTTACTTCTTTTTATTGATAGGTTCCTTATAATTAAAGAACATTAATCCCCGTCACCTTTATGTAAATAGTTCCTGTATTTAGTCATTTGCCTTTTAATTTTGTTAATATATTTTTATAAAGAAAAATCGTTTACGTGTAGTAGAGTTTTTAAGTTTTTTTTGAGTGTGTGTGACTTTTTTCCTTTGCTTTTATAGTTAGGAAGCCCTTCTCCACCCTGAAATCTGCTAAACGGTAAAGACGAAACTTGATTTCCTCCTTTTGCAATAGATAGCCAATTTTCCTAGCACTGTTTATGGCATTGTTCCTTCATTATTTCATTTCATATTAAGTTATTTAATACCTGAGCCTTAATTAAGTGTCGTTAACTCTACTTTTAAGTAGTGTGGGAGTTACGAGAAAGAACTAAATCTTTATCTCCACCTACTAGCTATAGCACCCCAGGCAAGAGTCACTCTGAGCCACATTTTAATGATCTGTATAATGGAGACAATAAAACCTACCTCACAGGGTTATTCTGAGAATTAAATGAAATAATATTTATCATGAGTTTATCATATAGTAAGCACTCAACTAATGATGACTATTATCATTATTAATATTATTAGTCCGTTAATATTTTTTCTAATTCTCTCATCATTCCATCAAGATATTCTTCTATGGCTATTACTAAAAGTCAAAAATAGGCTGGGCGTGGTGGCTCATGCCAGTAATCCCAGCACTTTGGGAGGTCAAGGCAGGTGGATCACCTGAGGTCAGACGTTCGAGACCAGCCTGGCCAACATGGCGAAACCCTGTCTCTACTAAAAGTACAAAAATTAGCCGGCCGTAGTGGTGAATGCCTGTAATCCCAGCTACTCAAGAGGCTGAGGCAGGAAAATAGCTTGAACCCAGGAGGCAGAGGTGGTAGTGAGCTGAGATCACACCACTGCACTCTAGCCTGGGCGATGAGAGAGAGACTCTGTCTCAAAAAAAAAAAAAAAAAAAAGTCAGAAATAACAGATGCTGGTGCGGTTGCAGAGAAAAGAGAACACTTATGCACTGTTGGGAGTGTAAAAAAATTTCCATTGTGGAAAGCAGTGTGGCGATTCCTCAAAGAGCTAAAAACAGAACTATTATTCGACCCAGCAGTCCCACTACTGGGTATCTATCCAAAGGGACATAAATTGTTCCACCATAAGACACATGCACACGTATGTTCACTGCAGTGCTATTCGCAATAGCAAAGACATGGAATCGACCTAAATGCCCAACAATGGCAGATTGGATAAAGAAAATATGGTACATATATACCATGGAATACTATGCAGCCATAAAAAAGAATCAGATTATGTCCTTTGCAGGAACATGGATGAAGCCGGGGGCCATCATCCTTAGCAAACTAATGCAGGAACAGAAAACCAAATACTGCATGTTCTCACTTATAAGTGGGAGCTAAATGATGAGAACACATGGACACAAAGAGAGGAACAACAGATACTGGGGACTACTTGACTGGGAGTAGGCTTAGTACCTGGGTGACAAAATACTCTGTACAACAAACCCCCGTGACACAAGTTTACCTATATAACAAACCTGAACATGTACCCTGAACCTAAAATAAAAGTTAAAAAAAGGTATTATTCTACTTTAGCTGTGCAAGTAGGTTTGGGTAAACTATAGGGAGAATGTATGACAATGTAACAGAGCTATTTCCAAACCCCTGAGGGTTTGCTTATATTATCTGTGATCAAAGAAATCTATTAAATGATACATTCTCCAACATAGTTAACTTCACTAGGTCCTATGTATATAGAGTTAGTTGTCATAACAAAACATCCCTGTTTTTTAGTGTCAAATAAACTGTTTAAATACAATGTCAGATTTCCTTCAACTCTGATGGCAGGTTGACAAGCTGCCTTGGTATTTTTCAGTTGCTGCGAGAAAACAGAATGATTAGCAATATCAGGGAACAGGAGAGGGGAGAGATAAATATGGGTTTCATTCTGAGCCTGTAGACAAGAGCTAAGGAGAAATTGTATTTCTAAAGTTTCCAGACAAAGAATTCCTATCTACCCCCAACTATAATAGAATGAGATATTAGTTAAAAGAAATTAGACTGATTCAGTTCATTAACATAATGATATTCCATTCTGTCATATTCAAAGATGGTAATATCGTACTGATAAGAGGATTACGACTCTATTGAAAACGATAAAGTCTTACACACAAATTAAAGCAACAATAAGGTATTATTTTTAGTTAATTCAGGTCGACAAATAATTTAACCAATTGGAAATACCCAGGGTTGGAAAGTCTGCAGGGAAAAGAGCATTCCTTGTCTTTCTGGAGGCCAGACTGGCAATATGTGACAAAATTTTAAACAAGAACTTTTTACACAGCAAATCTACTTCAATGATTTTTCTCTAAGGGTATAAACAAACAAAAAATAGTGTAAAAATATAGGTGAAAAGATGTGTATTATAATGTTTATAAAAGGAACGTCTTGAGAAACGAAAAAGCTAAATGTCCATCAGTGGGAGCTTGGTTTCAGAAATCATGGCACACATGAGAGAATGCTGTAAACACAGTGTCTTCCTGTATTTCTTAACACACAAAGATGATCACACTGTTGAATTAAAAGCATCCCCAAACAGCAATATGTAGTACTGACAAGTGAGAGTGTGTGTGTGTGTGTGTGTTTGTGTATGTGTGTGTGTGTGGTGAGATCTGTTAACATTTATTACTACAGATATAGTTAATAGTTCCATCTGTTAATAGCAAATATGCCTGGGGCATGGAATTTCAGGTGACTTGAGATTTATGCTTTCTCCTTTATACGTTTCTGTATTACTTTAACTTTTGCAATAAAATTTTATTTTGATTTTGGAAAACAAAACACAAACCACAGCAAAAACACTATGGAAAGAATAAAGATGGAAGGAAATATCGACAACATGTTAACTGTAGTTGTCTTTGGTCTTTAAGAAGACAGACCAATGGTTCCTTTTTACTTTCCTTCATTTTTCATAGTGTCTATTATTAAATAGGATTACTCTTAAAATGACCAAATACTTACATATGGTGAAAGTGATTATAATCTGACAGACCCACATGAAGCTCACAACACCTTCCTTCTTGGTTCCTAGGAAAGACTCTTCTGTGGTTCCATGGGTAGGGGATACCATTATTTACAACTTAGCCATGCAGATTGGAGGCTTCTTTACCTTCTGCCTTAGATCTAAAGGAGAGGGGTCCCCTAACCAATGACAACTATGCCAGCTGGTACATGTTGACTTCTTTAGAGGTCAATATTTATGCCCATTTTTTTATGTGCTTTGGACTATTGTTTTTCTTTTTTTTTTTTTACATCTTGATTTCTCCCCCTATTTCTTGATTTTGTTTTCCCTTTTTAAAATTCTTTAAGTATATATAACCAGAAGATTTTTGTTGTTGTTGTTGTTTGCTAAAAACTAATAGTGGGCAAAATTATGAAAGTTAAAGAAACAGGAAAAAACTGTCTGAAATCCCATCACTGAAATGAATAGCTGTTAGTCTTTTAGTCTTTTGAACATCTTTCCTTTTAATCCTTTCTTAATATACAGTTGTGCGTTTAGTTTTTCTTCAATTATCATTTGAATATTTCCCTGTACCACTGAAAACTCCTAAACATATTTTTACAGCCCAAGCCCATTTTTAAGAAATACCATTCATTTATTCCTGTATCATTTCAAATTGAAGAACCTTTCATATACTCAAAACAAATTTATTACAGGAGCCATGAGAAAGGTTCCCTCCCACTGTTGGTGACTAGATCTGGTCCTTACCCAAAACCGTAACCTCGCCATAATCTCACTTTCAAACATCCCTCTCTAACTACCATACTTCAACACTCCACTGACTTCACTGGGATGATCTACTTTTATACTGTTACTCATCTACCTTGTGCCCTCACTTCCTTTCGCATCTACACTAAATTCCATGGTCAATTATTTCAATGTCCCCAGCACACGCTCTCATCTCCCTCATCCCTCTTTGCCAGATGAACCCCAACCTTGGTTAAACCCAGCCCTCTGCCTACTCTACACCTTCTCTCATGCTGCCAAATGTTCAAGCCATGTTTTTCACGCTATCTCTACAGCCATCCTGTAAGCATTTATTTTTCTTTCTA
>NW_012103166.1:1194172-1200096 GCF_000951045.1 Mandrillus leucophaeus
ATAAGAGGATTACGACTCTATTGAAAACGATAAAGTCTTACACACAAATTAAAGCAACAATAAGGTATTATTTTTAGTTAATTCAGGTCGACAAATAATTTAACCAATTGGAAATACCCAGGGTTGGAAAGTCTGCAGGGAAAAGAGCATTCCTTGTCTTTCTGGAGGCCAGACTGGCAATATGTGACAAAATTTTAAACAAGAACTTTTTACACAGCAAATCTACTTCAATGATTTTTCTCTAAGGGTATAAACAAACAAAAAATAGTGTAAAAATATAGGTGAAAAGATGTGTATTATAATGTTTATAAAAGGAACGTCTTGAGAAACGAAAAAGCTAAATGTCCATCAGTGGGAGCTTGGTTTCAGAAATCATGGCACACATGAGAGAATGCTGTAAACACAGTGTCTTCCTGTATTTCTTAACACACAAAGATGATCACACTGTTGAATTAAAAGCATCCCCAAACAGCAATATGTAGTACTGACAAGTGAGAGTGTGTGTGTGTGTGTGTGTTTGTGTATGTGTGTGTGTGTGGTGAGATCTGTTAACATTTATTACTACAGATATAGTTAATAGTTCCATCTGTTAATAGCAAATATGCCTGGGGCATGGAATTTCAGGTGACTTGAGATTTATGCTTTCTCCTTTATACGTTTCTGTATTACTTTAACTTTTGCAATAAAATTTTATTTTGATTTTGGAAAACAAAACACAAACCACAGCAAAAACACTATGGAAAGAATAAAGATGGAAGGAAATATCGACAACATGTTAACTGTAGTTGTCTTTGGTCTTTAAGAAGACAGACCAATGGTTCCTTTTTACTTTCCTTCATTTTTCATAGTGTCTATTATTAAATAGGATTACTCTTAAAATGACCAAATACTTACATATGGTGAAAGTGATTATAATCTGACAGACCCACATGAAGCTCACAACACCTTCCTTCTTGGTTCCTAGGAAAGACTCTTCTGTGGTTCCATGGGTAGGGGATACCATTATTTACAACTTAGCCATGCAGATTGGAGGCTTCTTTACCTTCTGCCTTAGATCTAAAGGAGAGGGGTCCCCTAACCAATGACAACTATGCCAGCTGGTACATGTTGACTTCTTTAGAGGTCAATATTTATGCCCATTTTTTTATGTGCTTTGGACTATTGTTTTTCTTTTTTTTTTTTTACATCTTGATTTCTCCCCCTATTTCTTGATTTTGTTTTCCCTTTTTAAAATTCTTTAAGTATATATAACTAGAAGATTTTTGTTGTTGTTGTTGTTTGCTAAAAACTAATAGTGGGCAAAATTATGAAAGTTAAAGAAACAGGAAAAAACTGTCTGAAATCCCATCACTGAAATGAATAGCTGTTAGTCTTTTAGTCTTTTGAACATCTTTCCTTTTAATCCTTTCTTAATATACAGTTGTGCGTTTAGTTTTTCTTCAATTATCATTTGAATATTTCCCTGTACCACTGAAAACTCCTAAACATATTTTTACAGCCCAAGCCCATTTTTAAGAAATACCATTCATTTATTCCTGTATCATTTCAAATTGAAGAACCTTTCATATACTCAAAACAAATTTATTACAGGAGCCATGAGAAAGTTTCCCTCCCACTGTTGGTGACTAGATCTGGTCCTTACCCAAAACCGTGACCTCGCCATAATCTCACTTTCAAACATCCCTCTCTAACTACCATACTTCCACACTCCACTGACTTCACTGGGATGATCTACTTTTATACTGTTACTCATCTACCTTGTGCCCTCACTTCCTTTCGCATCTACACTAAATTCCATGGTCAATTATTTCAATGTCCCCAGCACACGCTCTCATCTCCCTCATCCCTCTTTGCCAGATGAACCCCAACCTTGGTTAAACCCAGCCCTCTGCCTACTCTACACCTTCTCTCATGCTGCCAAATGTTCAAGCCATGTTTTTCACGCTATCTCTACAGCCATCCTGTAAGCATTTATTTTTCTTTCTATTGTGCCCTATTTGGTGACCATACAGCTGCTACTTAGGTGTTTTGCTAATGCCCATCCATCCTCTCCACCAGCCCAACTCACCGACCTATCCTGCTCTCCCTCTTGGCTGTTTTTCTCATATTCTTTTTGCTTCCCAGCTTTCTGACCCCTCTTGACATTTGTTTGTTCCCTCTCCCTTCTCTACCCACCCACCTCTTTCTCCAGCCCACAAAAGAAACACAGAGGGAATCATCTGATAAAAAAGCTAGCAAAGGGTGTAGCATGAGAAGTCTCAGGTTCCTGTCCTGCCTCTGCTGTGTGACCTTGGGCCAGCCACTTTACTTCTGGGGTTCTCAGTTTCCTCCCTATACAATAAGGCACATTCAGTTGAATAAACATGGAGATAATTCAACCCAGCTCTTAAAACAAACAACATGATTCTGCAAATTCAAGAAAGAAAAATTTAGCAAACAGTTCCACTACCCTATTTTCCTTACCATATTATCCTACCTCCCTCACCATGCTAAGATAATGTCAACCATCTGGTGAGTGTTATTATTGTTATTTTAGTGCTGAAACTCTTCTTGGCCCATCCATGCATCCCACCCAGTAACCATAATGGAAATCCAAACACTCACCGTGAATTTCTCATAGAGCTCATAAGTCAGGAGGGGGTTGGGCAGCTCCCTAAAGTAGAGCTTGCAGAGCGAGCCCACACAGTGGATGTCCTGGAGGTACACTTCCCTTGTCAGATCTGGACATTGATCTGAGCCAAACTCTTGCCTGAAACAACACAGACGGAGACATAACAATCCCAGGGAGTGTATGTTCCATGTCAGCAGCTGCTTGGCTGCTTAGGGGTAAAAAGACCCTAAACTGCTGATCTGACTACATTTTTGACCTTAATTCAAAAAGATCTTCTACTGCAGGCCCGAGGAAGTCACAGGAAGACTTCCATTTCAGGTTTGGATCTTCCTTGCAAAATCTGCTGTGATGAGAAAGACACAATGCTCATTTACAAATGGATTTCCCATGGCATCATGTCTGCAGTCTTGGTTATGAACATTGGGGAAATAGCAACACAATTTGCCAAAAAGTCCTATTGAGATTTCAGTTTTTCCAAAATATTGTTCAAAATGAATTTCCCTTTCTTACAGGAGAGACCGAAACTAGGGTAGGTCAGGTTGTTGTCGCTCATCTCCATATATCCATATCAACAAACTTGTTTTATCTGGAGACTCAAACCCAAACTTTGAGAACTTTAATCGACCTCTTTTTTTTTTTTTTTTTTTTTGAAATGGAGTCTCGCTCTGTCACCCAGGCTGGAGTGTAGTGGCGCAATCTTGGCTCATTGCAGCCTCCGCCTCCCGAGTTCAAGTGATTCTGCTGCCTCAGCCTCTGAGTAGCTGGGACTACAGGCGCCCGCCACCACACCTGGCTAATCTTTTGTATTTTTAGTAGAGACGGGGTTTCACCATGTTAGCCAGGATGGTCTTGATCTCCTGACCTCATGATCCGACCGCCTCGGCCTCCCAAAGTGCTGGGATTACAGGCGTGAGCCACCATGCCCAGCCTAATCAACTATCTTTTTGGTGCTCAATAGAACCTTCTAGACTGCCTGATGGTGACTCCTACAGGACAGATGTCTTGGAACATCATCTAATTCCAGGCCTGAAAAACATTTAGAAAACATTTCCTAAAAAGGTCACATGAATATACTGCCTCAAATAATATATATATTAATACTTATAAATTAAAATCTGTTTTAAAAATGACAAATTTGAGCTTTAATATAGAAGAGAAGTTAAGCTTTTTGAGAGTATTCACTTAGTCATCTAATGTGACAAAGTCAACAGTACTCTCAGAACCAGCATTTTTGAAACAGCTCACTGCCCATTCTCCTATTCTCTGGGCCTACCCCTTTAATGAAGGGTAGGGAAATCCCTGATGCTTTCAGAACCTGAAAGAAACTGAGTGGGGCTTTGAAAAGAGATCTATGAAATGCTATTTTTTTTTTAGATGGAGTTTCATTGTTGTCGCTAAGGCTGGCACAATCTCGGCTCTCTGCAAACTCCACCTCCCAGGTTCAAGCGATACTCCTGCCTCAGCCTCCCGAGTAGCTGGGATTACAGGCGCCCGCCACTACGCCCAGCTAATTTTTGTATTTTTAGAAGAGATGGGGTTTCACCATGTTGACCAGGCTAGTCTCGAACTCCTGACCTCAAGTGATCCACCCACCTTGGCCTCCCAAAGTGCTGGGATTATAGGCGTGAGCCACTGCGCCCGGCCCATGCTATGTTTTAAAACAGAACTATGCCATGCTATGTTCTCTTGGCATAGCTCTCTTTTAAAAAGAGAATGTTTTTAAGAGAGCAGAACAAGAGCAATCTAGAGCTTATTCATTTATTTAGCCAAAGATTTCTCTTGTCAAGGATAAGGTCAGTGCTGAAATAAAAAATAATTCATTACTACCCAAGTGTCCTTCCAGGATGCAACCTACTATGCAGTATATTTCAAACCATTAAGAAGTATTTGCCATTGAATGGAGTACTAGTAAATTAGTGAAATTGTGTAAACACATAGATTCATTAAAATCTATGGCTGCAATAAACCAATTTTTTTTAACAGCTACCACTTCTCTAGAAGGAAAAAAAGACGCTCTATTTCTTTGGTATAATTTAATTACAATCTAAATCTGGGGGGAAAGGGCAGAAACCAAACAGGAGAAAGAATATGAAAACTGAATTACCTGCACAACTTATTATATTAACCTTGTAACAATAATTTTTTTGTTTTAAAAGTCTACATTTGTAACTAAAGAACATATAATAAATATAGGTAATAATAAAATGTTATAATTAAAATAACATTAAATTATGTTCCTTTTGGTGTTAAGGAACAATATGCTAAATATGCAGATCTATTGTTTAAGTCATATACAATCATATATATATATACTCTACCTTCTATATACTCTCTGTATAAATATAAAACACACACATACTTGTGTTTTGTATAAAATGTTTTGCCGTCTTTATTTAATGTGATATAAATTTCTTCCAAATATTTAGGATAAATACATAAAATTGGAAATAGTTCACCCATCAGTAATTTTTTTTATTTATTTTTATTTTTTTTTCACTCATCAGTAATTCTTAAAATCCTAGCATCAGTTAGAGACACGTACAATCATACAGGCTTCTGATTTCTCAACCAGACAAAACATCAGATTTGAGGGTGCGCCAGCAGAAAAACTGACATGGATCTCAGGGTTCTGAACACTAAGTAACAGGAACCTAGTCTAACTGAGCTTTGGGCTGGCCAGCAAATGATAATAAATCACGTTTTCCTTAACTTGTAATTTAAATCATTTGAGTTAAATCAAATTCACCTAAGAAGAATATATCTAGTGCAAGACAAAGAAACAGATTGAAAGCCTTAGGAGCTTCTGTTGGAAAGAATTATATCAGGCTGGAGGGTTTCCTGATTAGATTAAGAACAGTCAGGCATCTGAAAACCACTGCATCTGATCTTCAGTGCTGCCACACTTCCCTCAGTTCCTTTGGGTTTTTAATACTCTGGACATCGGCGGACAGAGGCAAGGACACAGGAAGAATCATGGGAGAATTCTTTTAGGGCTATTCTTTTAGCTTACCTTAGCCGTTGTATGTTTGAGGTGACGCCTGAAAGCCGATAGATTCCATCCACGATGCCGTGAGTCTCTATAAATTCTGCACAGCTCTTCAAAACATATGGAACTATGTAAAGGAAAAGAAGAAAACAATTAAGTATTAGATGTAAATCTGCCTGTCTTTTAAAGATATCCTTTTAAAAATCCAGGTATCTTCAAAGAGATATAAGTATGGAACTCATATGACTTACAAGTGGAAACGATTACTTGTAAGTGGTAGGTGATGTTCCTTTCGTATTAAAAAAAAAATCATAGGGTGTTGCTAAA
>NW_012103166.1:1201596-1202533 GCF_000951045.1 Mandrillus leucophaeus
ACCATACTTATTCTGCTGCCTCTCAAAGGTTGTGCATTCTCAAAGGCTGGAGTGTTCCCTTCCAGCACACATCCATGGTTTGCCCCTCAGGGAATTGGACTTGGAATTGGACATATTGAGGCCAGAGACCATAGAGGTGACCATAGAGGTGGAACCACTTCCTAGGAGTGAGCACAGCATGGGAGTAGGGTGTGGTGGGGGGTGCTGTGGGAGTGGGCGGGGTTCCAGAGCCTCTGCCTGTCTTCAGCCAGAAGAGCTATGATTTGATCTGTTTTATAAAATAGCGTTCTTCGTGACATTTTGTTTCCCATGCTCATGCAAATAGATAGATAAATAGAAACAGTTCCAATGATACTTAAAGTCTCTCTCTCTCTCTTTCTTTCTCTCCCTCTCTCTCTCTCAAAATCCCTATTGTGAACAATGATGGTGGACTCTTTCCCCACCACACCTCACTGTTTGGTAACCTGCCAGCATACAGTCTACGGTTGAGAGTGCAGATTTGGATACCGAACTGCTTTTGTACCCTTGGGCAAAATATACAAGAGTTCTGTTTCTTAGTTTCCACGTGTGTGAAAGGAGGATAGTAGTGATATTAATCTTGTAGCTTAGGACTGAAATAATATTTACAAATATTTGGCACAGACCCTGGCATATAAGAAGCATTCCACAATGACCAATATTATTTCTACTTGCAACTTATCTATAATATAAATGTATAATCTGATTTTCTTGGTGAAAACAGAGCTTGCCTCTTCCCATCCAGTGGGCACTTGGGGTAGATGACCAACCTTATACAGGTCAAAACTCATCTCTACTTCCCCCTCTTTTTTTTTTTTTTTGAGACAGTTTCGCTCTTGTCACCCAGGCTGGAGTGCAATGGTGTGATCTCGGCTCACTGCAACCTCTGCCTCCCAGGTTCAAGTGATTCTCCTGCCTC
>NW_012103166.1:1208728-1217666 GCF_000951045.1 Mandrillus leucophaeus
TTTTTTTTTTTTTTTTTTTTTTTTTGTGACTTGCTCTGTTGCCCAGGCTGGAGGCAGTGGCGCGATCTTGTCTCACTGCAACCTCCACCTCCTGGGTTCAAGCAATTCTCCTGCCTCAGGCTCTCAAGTAGCTGGGATTACAGGCACCCGCCACCAGGCCAAGCTAATTTTTGTATTTTTAGTAGAGAACTGGGTTTCGCCATGTTGACCAGGCTGGTCTCCAACACTTGATTTCAGGTGATCCACCCACCTTGGCCTCCCAAAGAGCTGGTATTATAGGTGTGAGGCACTACGCCTGGCCAAGAATTGTTTTTTTAAAATAATTTTTAAAAATATTCAAAAACTTAGATTTTGAGACCATTGGTAAGCTTGGACATCCCACAACTCAGTCTCTTCATTTCACTGGTTCTCCAAGTATGGTCTTCTGACCAGCAGCATCAGCATCTCCTAAGAAGTTGGAAATGCAAATCTTCAGGCCCCACTCCCGACCTATTAACTCAGAGATTTTGGGGTGGGGCCCAGCAATCTGTGCCTTTTAACAAACCCTCTGGGTGACTCTGATGCATGCAAAAATTAGAGAGCCACTGCTTTATTCTAAACCTGAGGACATCAAGGCACAGGCAAATTTACTTAAGTCACTCATGATTACTTGTTGCTTAAAAAAAATAATTAATACATTGGAAAATGCTTACAATTCCATTCTTTTAGAAGAAAAAAATCTTCGACAAACTGAATATACATTGTAAATTCAGTTTGTATTTTAAAAATTCGAAGGAAAAAAGACTGGAAGAAAATCTGCCAGAATATCGAAGGTGATTTAAAGGTTAAAGTGTTTTTTGTTTGTTTGTTTGTTTCTTAAGGTGAGAACTGCCCCCCCACCTCCACCCCCCACCCGCCGTGGATCGAAACCAGTCATTGATTTAATGGACAACATAAAAGGGACTGACAGGGCCTCCTGAGTTCCTGCCTCTCCAGAGGTTCAGTGCCCTGGTAGAAGGGTCTGGCTGTGCTGTTCTCTCCTGGCGGCTGACTTTGAGAGAACCAGCCAGCTCAGTGACCCAGAGGGGCAGATACAGGCCTTCTGGATGGTACAGAGAGAGCAGCAGATCACTTGCCACTTTGGTCCCTGGACAGATGCACCTGAGTTCCCCCATGTGAGAGTGCTGTGAATGGAGGTTTGGGATAGAACAACCCCACCCACCAAACAACCCACTGAAGGCTCTGAGATCTTCATTGGCTTCTCGAGGCTACCACAGTGATGTGGGACCTCCATGAATTAACGCTTGGGCTACTACTGTGCTCACACTTCCAACACATACTCAATCCATTAATGCTGTAGATCAGACCAATGCCAATACATTAATGCTTATTACATATACTCATGCCTACACACAATTCGAAGCTGGATTGGATCTTTATGCGGTTAGACACAAGGCATTCAGACTCAACATTCTACCTGAATTCCCTATTATGATGTGCTCTAAGCATTCCTTTCTCTTGTGACCTTCAAGTAACTGTAATTTTAAGTGCTCAATAAAGTTCACCATACTTACTCTGCTGCCTCTCAAAGGTTGTGCATTCTCAAAGGCTGGAGTGTTCCCTTCCAGCACACATCCATGGTTTGCCCCTCAGGGAATGGACTTGGAATTGGACATATTGAGGCCAGAGACCATAGAGGTGACCATAGAGGTGGAACCACTTCCTAGGAGTGAGCACAGCATGGGAGTAGGGTGTGGTGGGGGGTGCTGTGGGAGTGGGCGGGGTTCCAGAGCCTCTGCCTGTCTTCAGCCAGAAGAGCTATGATTTGATCTGTTTTATAAAATAGCGTTCTTCGTGACATTTTGTTTCCCATGCTCATGCAAATAGATAGATAAATAGAAACAGTTCCAATGATACTTAAAGTCTCTCTCTCTCTCTTTCTTTCTCTCCCTCTCTCTCTCTCAAAATCCCTATTGTGAACAATGATGGTGGACTCTTTCCCCACCACACCTCACTGTTTGGTAACCTGCCAGCATACAGTCTACGGTTGAGAGTGCAGATTTGGATACCGAACTGCTTTTGTACCCTTGGGCAAAATATACAAGAGTTCTGTTTCTTAGTTTCCACGTGTGTGAAAGGAGGATAGTAGTGATATTAATCTTGTAGCTTAGGACTGAAATAATATTTACAAATATTTGGCACAGACCCTGGCATATAAGAAGCATTCCACAATGACCAATATTATTTCTACTTGCAACTTATCTATAATATAAATGTATAATCTGATTTTCTTGGTGAAAACAGAGCTTGCCTCTTCCCATCCAGTGGGCACTTGGGGTAGATGACCAACCTTATACAGGTCAAAACTCATCTCTACTTCCCCCTCTTTTTTTTTTTTTTTGAGACAGTTTCGCTCTTGTCACCCAGGCTGGAGTGCAATGGTGTGATCTCGGCTCACTGCAACCTCTGCCTCCCAGGTTCAAGTGATTCTCCTGCCTCAGTCTCCCGAGTAGCTGGGATTACAGGTGCCTGCCACCACACCCAGCTAATTTTTGTATTTTTCATAGAGATAGGGTTTTACTATGTTGGCCAGGCTGGTCTTGAACTCCTGATCTCAGATGATCCACCTGCCTCGGCCTCCCAAAGTGCTGGGATTACAGGCATGAGCCATCACGCCTGGCCTCATCTCTACTTCTTAGAGTGGCTGTTGTGTCCTTCTTTAGCAAATTTTTTTATTTGAGAGTAATTTTGCTTCCATGAGATGTCTTCTCTGTGCACGTAGGTGTATCTTTGCAGCACAAAGGCAGTAGGATCTAACAGTGTATGGGTTGTGAGTTAGCAGTCTGGGAGCTGTGCTTGGCACTCAGGGTGGTCTGCATTTCTAGTCTGTACCACAGTGCATGGCTGCTGTGCTGGGCTGGGCACAAGTGGACTTAAGAACTCGGAACACTCACAAGGAGGACTCAAGCACAAAAGCCTTGGACTCTAAGGACCTTGATAAAGAACACTCCACAAAGGAGCAGTACAGGGTAACCAACCTGTTCCAGCCTGTTCTCAGATAGGGACCTCCCAGTACCGTAGCTCTCATCTGCAGCACTTCAGGCTCCATTTGTCTCAAAGGTGGGAAAACACATTCTGAGACAGAGCCTCTGCCATAAATTTATTCTGGCTTTGGTACAAAGGCCTTAGAACCTATTGTCCGTGGCTTTGCTTAAGTGGGAGGCAATGTTAAAACAACCCAGAAAGAGGTCGTGGTGCCACTCACTGTGGAGTGTTAGCTTTCTTGGATTTCTCATCTTGGGCTGAGTTGGAAGATGTAGGAATTCTCCATCACTATTACTCAGTAATGGGAAAGGACTCAATCTCTGTGTCACCATCCAGCTCTAGACATTAGAGCAGCGGTTCTCAGACTGTAGTCCCTGGATCAGGTCCTGCAGCCCAGCGTCCTCCAGATGATTCTGATGTACTCAAAAGTTGAAGAACCGCCGGGCGCAGTGGCTCACGCTTGTAATCCCAGCACTTTGAAAGGCCAAGGTGGGTGGATCACTTGAGGTCAGGAGTTCGAGACCAGCCTGACCAACATTGTGAAATCCCATCTCTACTAAAAATACAAAAATTTGCCAAGTGTGGTGGGGGGGCGCCTGTAATCCCAGCTATTCAGAAGGCTGAGGCAGGAGAATCACTTGAATCTGGAAGACAGAGGTTGCAGTAAGCCAAGATTGCGCCATAGCACTCCAGCCTGGACGACAAAGCTAGACTCTGACTCTGTCTCAAAAAAAAAAAAAAAAAAAGGAACGTGGAAGAACCACTAGTCTAGACCAGGGCTTCTCACATACCTTAATGTGCATAAAATCACCTGGGGATTTCACTAATATGCATATTGAAATTCAGTAGGGAGGTAGGTGGTAGGAGTGTTGAGAATTTGCCTTTCTAACAAATTCCAGGTCATGCAGGTACTGCTAATCTGCAGCGCACACTCAGAATAGCAAGGGTCTGAAAATAGCCCTGGAGGGTAGTGTTGCAGTGGCTACTGTTTAGTCTCAAAGTCTCAGAATTCTTTAAACTATTGTCCCGGGGGTCCAATCAGATTGGGGACACTCTAGGATTCTGGACAGGGTAGAAGAAGCTTGATCAAAATAGCTGAGTAGTTACAGACAGAAAGCAAGCTTCTATTGTCGATTTAGGCATGGGAAGGAGTGACGCTGGAGGTCAGAGTCACAGAGCTCATTCTGTGGGATTCATCCTGGGACCATAGAACTCTGAGTCTCCTCCTACAGAGGTACACATAGTTGCTGTTGATGACATAATATTATAGCTTCTTAGAATCGTTTCACCGATGGCCCTCTAACTCCCTTGTTTCATTTTGTTTTTCCTAGATCCGTTACCTTAAATGTTAAATTTTAATCTGAGCACAAAATACAACTTGAAGTGGTTTCTGAGGGAAAATAAAATCTTGCCTTTGGTTTATGCTTTACAGTTTATAAAACATTATAAAGTCCTTTGTTTTATTTATTTACAAGTAACATATTTTACACTTATAAGTAACATGTTTTCCTCAAGTCCTAACCTCTCGAAGGGTTTAGTGCAGAAAAGGCCAGAAGTCAAACATTTCTCAGAGTTACCCCCAGAAGTCACAGCACTGCTAAGATACCTCAGCTCCCCGTGTGCCTGGGACCTGATCAGACCTGGAGACAGAGATGGAAGGAAGCACAGTTGTATTTGGTCATTTACGTGGTTGTGGTGGCCACATTCTTTCATGGTGCAAATGGCATTTGTATTTTAGGGAAACAGGCACTCCCCCATCTCCATTCTGGAATTTGGTAAGGTCTTGATGTGGTCAGATTTCGTCCCTTCTCTGAGTCCTGCAATCCTGACCTTCAAAGTAAAGTCTCATGGTGTGTACACACAACAGAATATACTCGGCAACAAGGAGTATACGATAAGGCCTATGAGTACAGCTCAAAGACACTTGGCTGGGTATAGAAGCCAGATTATAGAAGACTACATAGGGTAGGACTCCATTGATGTAAAACTCTAGAAAATGCAAACTAACTTCTAGGAAGAGAAAGCAGGGCAGAGGCGGGAGTGAGGAATGACAAAGGAGCCCGAGGAAACATTTGGGCATGATGGATATGTTCATCATCTTGTTTGAGGTAATAAAAAGAACCAACAGCTGCTGTGGGCAAAGAATCATGATACTTGAGGGAAGAGGGTAAGATAATGAGAGAGACAAGGCACTGCACAGGAAGAACTCCTGTGAGCATTTGTTGCGATGCACATGGGGGAGAGGGGGGAGTTTTAAACAGTTTTGCTGTGCTGTGAATGGGCCCCTCTTCCGCATTTTCCCAAGAGATGCAGTAAAGATTTACATTACTTCCTCATTTCTCTGGGTTCTGAGTACAGAACTTCCTAGGCGTTTCCCCCGCAGAATCCAAGAGCTCTCTCTGCCAGCCTCTGTTCTTTGTTCCCGTCCCATCCTTTCCCCATCCCTGTTCCACTCTTCTGTCCCATGCTCCTCCCTGGCCTCTGCGAGGCTCTCCCTGCCTGGAGGTCACTGCCCACCCCAATTTTCCCTCTGAGTCTCCTTCCTCCGCTCTGTTTTATTTCTACTCTCTTCCTCCTGGCCTAATGTGGAATTAAAGAAATATTGAAAAGTTGTGGTATTTATTTAATGAAGCATAATGTGTTCTGTTCTTTAAAAAAAAAATTAACCAATTTCTAATTTTCTAAGAAAAAAGATTTAAAAATATGTTGAGGCTTTGGCTTGTCCTCCCTGGAGAAAAGTTTCCTTTTAAATCTTTTTTTTAATCTTTAAACCTGAGATATAGGCCAATTGCAGTGGCTCATGCCGCCTATAATCCCAGCACTTTGGGAGGCCGAGGTAGGTGGATCACCTGAGGTCAGGAGTTCAAGACCAGCTTACCCAATACAGTGAAACCTCGTCTCTACTAAAACTACAAAAACTAGCCAGGTGTGGTGGTGCATGCCTGTAATCCCGGCTACTCAGGAGGCTGAGGCAGGAGAATCGCTTGAACCTGGGAATCAGAGGTTGTAGTGAGCTGAGATCACACTATTGCACTCTATCCTGGGCAACAGAGTGAGTGAGACGCTGTCTCAAAAAAATAAAATAAAATAAAATAAAATAAACAGTTGACCAGGCACGGTGGCTCATGCCTGTAATCCCAGCACTTTGGGAGGCCAAGGCGGGTAGATCACCTGAGGTTGTGAGTTCGAGACCAGCCTGATCAACATGGAGAAACCCCGTCTCTACTAACAATAAAAAACTAGCCGGGCCTGGTGGCACATGCCTGTAATCCCAGCCACTTGGGAGGCTGAGGCAGGAGAATCGCTTGAACCTGAGAGGTGGAGGTTGCACTGAGCCGAGATCGCGCCGTTACACTCTAGCCTGGGCAACAAGAGTGAAACTCTGTCTCAAAAAAAAAGAAAAAGTTAAAAACAAAAAACCTGAGATATAATTGAAATACCATAGAATTCACCCTTTAAAGTGTACGACTAAGTGATTTTTAGTATATTCACGGGTTAAGCAACCATCACATTAATTCCAGAATATTTTCATCTCTCAAGAAAGCAACCCATATCTATTAGTAGTTACTGCCCATTTTCCCCTCTCCCAGCTCCAGCAGCCACTAATCAACTTTCTATTTTCTATGGGTTTGCCCGTTCTGGACATTTCCTATAAATTAGATCTTAAAATATGTGGCCTTTGTGATGGACTTCCTTCATTTAGCATAATGTTTTCAAGGTCTGTCCATGTTGTAGCATGTGTCAGTATTTCATTCATCTTTATGGCTGAATAAAATTCCAAATAAAGCCTTCGTTTTGTTTATTCATTCACCAGTTGACAGAAATTTGAGTTATTTCCGCTTTTTGCTATTAGGAAGATTGTTGCTATGAACCTTTACGTCCAAGTTTTTGTATGGATATATGTTTTCAATTCTCCTGGATATATATCCAGGGGTGAAATGGCTGGGTCATACGGTGACTCTACATTGAACTTTTGAGGCACTGCCAAACTGTTTTCCACAATAGCCATGCCATTTTACATTCCTACCAGCAATGAATGAGGGTTTCAATTTTCCATATCCTTGTCAGTACTTGTTATTGTCTATCTTTTTTATTGTAGTCATCCTAGTAGTTGTGAAGTGGTATTCATTGCAGTTTAGTTTGCATTTCCCTGAAAACTAACAATGTAGAACATCTTTTCTTGTGCTTACTGGCCATTTGTACATCTCTTTTGAAGAAATGTCTATTTGGATAATTTGTCCATTTTTAGTTGGGTGGTCTTTGCTGGGTTATAAGATTTCTTTATGTATTCTGAATACTAGACTCTTATTAGACCTATGATTGGCAAACATTTTCTCCTATGCTGTGGGTGGTCTTTTCACTGTCTTGATGGTGTTCTTTGAAGCACAGAAGTTTTACATTTCAGTGAAGTCCAATTTATCTATTTTTTTCTTTTGTTGCTTGTGCTTTTTATATCAGGAGAAAAGCTTCTTATTTCTGATTTATATTGTCCATATCCTTCATTATTGGTTACTGGAATAATGGTTCATCATTATTCACATGCATAAAGAGTGATGCTATAAGTAATGCAACTGTTTCTTATTGTTATAGATGAGAACATCTAAATCCAAAGGAGCACTATCCTTTGAGAAACTAGAGCATTATCTGGCTCAGAACATTTTTTAAAACCATCCTTTGGGAACTGTTAGTTAGAAACTGTATACATTTAACTCAAGTATAACCTCCTTCCAGGAGAAAAAGAGGAAAAAAAGAGTGAGAAGTGTTTATACTGTACTTCTCATTTTCCCTACAGGATTCAAAGCGATTGTTTTATTATTATTTCACTTTCGAATTCGTTTTGGGGAGAATGGGCTTTAGTTCTGTTTTCTCTTTAGTTCCTACACACAGGGAATATATTTTATCTTTTAAAAACCGAGATTTGATTTAGAAGGAGGCCTAGGAGGTTTTCCACAATCTGGTCACACTCCCCGCTGCCAGTCTCATTGCTAATTGCGGAGCTCTCCCTCCCTCTCAGCCCCACACAGGAATGCCATGTTCCAGTCACGCTGGACAGCCTGCCACTTCCTGAATATGCTCTGCACCTTCACACCTTCCCGGCTTTGCACCCGATGTTCCCTCGTCTGAGCCCATTGCCCCTTCTCCACTGAGAAACTCCTGCTTATCTTTTGGGATTCAGCTCTACCCCCAACTTCTCTATAAAGCCTTCCTCAGGCAGAACGAGGTTCTCCTTTCTCCGTGTTCGCATCTCTCCTGTGCCTCCTCCCTTTGTGGCACTTTCTAGAATTATCTAAATTCAATTCCACTGCAAATTAAAACTGCACTGATATATCATTTTTCACTTCTCAGATTGGCAAAGGTACCTAAGTTTGTTAACACACAGTGTTGGCAAGGCTATGGGAAAACAAGTACTCTCATGAGTTGCAACTGGTAGGGGACATTGATACAACCTCTGGAGGGCAATTTGACAATATCCGTTAAAACTATAAGTACACATACCCTTTGACCCAGTCGTTCTTCTTCTAGAAATGTATCCCACAGATATTCTTGTACAAGTGATATGTAAGACATGTGCAAGGCTATTCATTACAGCAGTTTTCATAATTGCACAAGATTGTCATTAATAGCAGGTAGTAACACAAATAATGGAAGATTCACATAGTGGAATACTATGTGGTCACTAAAAAGAATGAGAAAACTTTTATGTACAGACATAGAGTGATCTCTCAGATATATTGTTAGGCAAAAAGAACAACATATATTGTCAGCAGACCAGAATAATGGTATGCTAGCATCTGGTTGTTTTCTCTCTTTTTTTTTATTTTTGAGACAGAGTCTTGTTCTGTCACCCAGGCTGGAGTGCAGTGGCACAATCTCAGCTCACTGCAACCTCTGCCTCCTGGGTTCAAGTGATTCT
>NW_012103166.1:1219095-1219956 GCF_000951045.1 Mandrillus leucophaeus
TTTTTAGTAGAGACGGGGTTTCACCGTGTTAACCAGGATGGTCTCAATCTCCTGACCTCGTGATCCGCTCGCCTGGGCCTCCCAGAGTGCTGGGATTACAGGCGTGAGCCACGGCGCCCGGCCTGTTTGTTTGTTTTATAGCATTCTCCATTCTATAACTGTAGCCAACCCATGAAACAGACAAAATGATCTCCATTTTGAAAATAGGAAAGTTGAATCTCAGAGGGAATAGATAAATTGCCCAATGGCCTGCAGCTAGGAAGTGCCAGAGTTGGGATCCAAACCCAGATTTGTGCGCTGCCAAAGTGCATGCTTTTTCTGTGATACCACAAGTGACCAGGAATAGAAAAAGCCCCAAGCTACACCTACCATGGTTCAAACACTCCCCAACAGGAAGGCAGGTCCTATGAGTTGGTGGCAACTTTGGAGGTGTGATTTGAGGAGAGTGGATTGGCTCCTTGCTGTTGACTGCCAAAATGCCTAAATCCTACCACTGCAGGGCTGATCTTTAAGTATTCAACAGCTCATGGTTAGTATCTATTTTTAAGTTCCTTTTGAAAAAAATAGCAAAAAAGTTGATAAATTAAAATTATATATAAATATAGAGTACAGAATGTCTCTTTAAAACTACTTCTCCCCCAGTATATTAAATAACAAAAAATAACACACACCGGCAGGTGGATCACCTGAGGTCAGAAGTTCAAGACCAGCCTGACCAACATGGTGAAACTCCGTCTCTGCTAAAAAATACAAAAAAAAAAAAAAAAAAAATAGCCCAGCATGGTGGCGGGTGCCTATAATCCCAGCTACTCGGAGGCTGAGGCAGGAGAATCGCTTGAACCTAGGAGGTGGAGGTTGCAG
>NW_012103166.1:1220006-1221414 GCF_000951045.1 Mandrillus leucophaeus
CACAATCTCAGCTCACTGCAACCTCTGCCTCCTGGGTTCAAGTGATTCTCCTGCCTTAGCCTCCTGCGTAGCTGGGATTACAGGTGCATGCCACTATACCTGGCTAATTTTTGTATTTTTAGTAGAGACTGGGTTTCACCATGTTGGCCAGTCTGGTCTTGAACTCCTGACCTCAGGTGATCTACCTGCCTCGGCCTCCCAAGGTGCTGGGATTATAGGCATGAGTCACCGTGCCTGGCCATGATTTTTTTTTTCTTTTCCTTTTTGTGAAGAGAGAATGAAAGATTAAATATACACATCTATTTATACAAGCATTCAATATCTACGGAAGGATACATAAGAAAGCAATAATTTTAGTTGTCTACAGGAAAAGAAACTGGAAGCTGGCGCTAGGCCTCTGAGTAAGAGAGAGACTTCTCACTGTATATTGTTTTGTACTTTTGAATTTTGAACTAGAATATATTACCTTTTTTGAAAAAATTTGTCAGAATAAATTTAATCCTGTAAATATTTACTGTAAGCCTACTCTGTCTAGCACTAGGTGTGAGGTGCTTGTTTCTAATTCATCTCCATTACTGAGTTGTGAGATCCTTGGGGACAATGAGGACAGTCCCATGTCTTACTCATCCAGAATAGCCTTGAAAACAGAAGCACTCACCATTCACAATAGCAAAGACTTGGAACCAACCCAAATGCCCATCAATGATAGACTGGATTAAGAAAATGTGGCACATATACACCATGGCAGCCATAAAAAAAGGATGAGTTAATGTCCTTTGTAGGGACATGGATGAAGTTGGAAACCATCATTCAGAGCAAACTATCTCCAGGCCGGAAAACCAAACACTGCATGTTCTCACTCATAGGTGGGAATTTAACAATGAGAACACTTGGACACAGGGTGGGGAACATCACACACCCGGACCTGTTGTGGGATGGGGGGAGCGGGGAGAGATAGCATTAGAGATATACCTAATGCAAATGATGAGTTAATGGATGCATCTCACCAACATGGCACATGTATACCTATGTAACAAACCTGCAAGTTGTGCACATGTACCCTAGAACTTAAAGTCTTAAAGTATAATTTTAAAAAAGAAAAAAAAGAAAAAAGAAAACAGATGCACTCAAAATGTTTTCCTGAACAGGAGCTTGGTCATTTTTCTCCAGATGGATTTTCTGTGCTCCTTTGCTATCTGGGTTCCTCAAAGAAAATAATTACTATGTGTCAGGCATGGCTTTAGGTGGGTTTTTATTTGTTTTTTTTGTTGTTGTTCTTTTTTCTTTGAGATGGAGTCTCACTCAGTCGCCCAGGCTGGAGGGCAGTAGCGCGATCTCGGCTCACAGCAAGCTCCGCCTCCTGGGTTCACGCCATTCTCCTGCCTCAGCCTCCCGAGTAGCTGGGACT
>NW_012103166.1:1222154-1237025 GCF_000951045.1 Mandrillus leucophaeus
AAAAATAGCCCAGCATGGTGGCGGGTGCCTATAATCCCAGCTACTCGGAGGCTGAGGCAGGAGAATCGCTTGAACCTAGGAGGTGGAGGTTGCAGTGAGCTGAGATTGCACCATTGCACTCTAACCTGGGCAACAAGGGCGAAACTCTGTCTCACACACACATACACACACAAACCACACACACAGACACACACACACTGAGATGTTAATGGTAGTTACTGCTAAGTGGTAGAAAACAAATGATTTTTGCTTTTCTCTATTTTTAATTTTGCTTTTCTAAATTTTCCGTGAAGGGGATATAGTAAAAGTATTTTTTTTTTTAAAGAAAGAAATGGGATTTTGAAAAACAAGTTTCATTTAGGAAGATGGAGGGGCTTCTGAAATCAGTGACCCAAGTTCTAAATGTTTGCTGAAGTCCTTTCCGGTGACCCTGTTGAGGTTATTACCCCTTGTGAAGCAGAAGTATTTGCCCAACCTGCTGGCCCAGGATGGCTGAGGACTAGCTCTGCTATCCTGCTGAGCAAGGCAGCCTGGAGCCCGGTTCACCGGCTGCAGGTCCCTGCCCTCCTCATTTTTAGGCTCTAAGATGTCAAGCCAAACCAGCACTTTCCTGCAGAGGTGTCCAGGTCCTCCTCTGGTCCACTCTGTGACTTATCCCTGCTGGGACCCTCAGGTCTCTGCTGCCAATGCTGTGTCTTTCCCAGTGACAGTGATTCTCCTTCTACCAAAGCAGATGCACTGAGGGCCCATCTAGAGGAACAAAAGGTAATAAGATCTTTGCCCTCAAGAAGCCAAGAAGGGAATGGGTAATTATTGTGAACCTAGTATGTGCTGGTCCCAGAGCTATACACTTCTTATCCATTATTTGTACCCAGTGCAATCCTCACAGTCACCTTATGAGGGAGGTATTTATCTCTGTTTTGTAAATGAAGAAACTGAAGCTCAAAGGTATTAAGTAACTTGGCCAGTATGAAAATATCAAACAAAATATGCTAAGGAACCTAGACAGGCACAAAAAATGTAACGAAAGTTCTTTTAAAAAGATTACAGCTGGTGGGGAAGTCAGGCAGAGCTTTTAGATGTTGAACAAGAACAGGAAGTTGTGTGCATTTATAGAGAGCCAGCTGTCTGAGAGGGACCACGTTGGGGAGTGCTGAGACAGGACCCTCACGCTCAGGGGCTCACAATGTTGTGAGCTAAGTGGATAAAGGACAAGTCAAGGTGCTGCAATAAGAATTCTGACACTGGTGCAGAGGGATGATTTGATAGGATGTGAGATGCTATCATATGATGTAATTGACGTGATGCAATATACATTACAATACATGCAGAACGCTCATGTAAGTGCCTACCTAGCATAGAGTAAGCACTTAGTAAATGTCATACACATTCTTTTGGGACAGGAAACAGAGAGCAGTATAAACAAGGTGAAAGGCAAGAAATAATGTGGTGAATTCCAGGAATGCTGACTAGACTAGTCCGGTGGAAGAGAAACATTAGGGAACTTGGGGGCATTTTTACTGACTGCCTGGGAAGATTGCATTCTATCTTGATCTCCACTTCCAGACAAATCTTTCTAAAACATTACCTTGATGATAAAGCTCCCCTACACCAAAACAATCAATAGCTCCCCATTGCCTGTAGAATAATGTCCCATACAGGCAGCTTTGGGACTAGACCTTCAGCTTCCTCATCAGGGCCACCCTGAAGTTCTTCCCTTCAAAGAAATAGGCCTCTGTGTGTTGGGGGGAGGGGCGGGGGAAATAGGGATGGGAGGTAATCTAGAAGAAAAGACTTGCCACAAAAAGAAAAAAATAAGGAGTCCCTTTAGGGTCAGAAGGGACAACCTCTCATGGTTTGTCAATGAAAGGGGAAGTGAGAGGACTCACTCTTTTCTAGCTGTTGCCTGAAATTTCTTTAGGAAAGGTAAGAGCCTATCTGACTCACACGTAAAAGGCTGGTTGAGAGTGGTGAATGTGTCTGGGTCCACAGGTCATTAGTGGCAAAAGAGCCAGTGGGGAGAGCTTAGGAGGGACTCCCACAAGGTGCCTCTGGGTATGTGTGTTTGGGGTGGGAGTGATTGTGGCTGAGGAAGGGTAGAGAAAAAGGTTCAAATGCTATAACATAGAAAACGAACCTGCAAGGAGTCCCCATATGACCTTGGTCTTAGAGCTGGCCCTGCTCATCTGTACACAGAAACTGTACAGAAGGGTTTTGTCCCATTGATGAAGCTGCTGGGCTTTGTGTAATTGACAAAGACTTATGTGGTTCATCCTTTCTACTGTCTGTCTGTGGAGAAAGCTTTGCTATTAGCAGATTTGTAAGGGCAGACATCACTCACTCCATGGGGCTGCTGATGGAAGACAGAAAGATCTCAGTCAACCCCTAGCACATTCCTAGGCAACAACAACTCATTTAAAATCATTTAAATCCTCAGTGTAACTGCATAAAGCGCACATCAGTGGAATCACTTGATCAGGGTTTCATTTACTGGATGAGCAGCTTTCTTGCCACCTGCTCCTTGGGATACCACTGGTGGAGGCTCTTAAGTGCTAATAGATACAGAGAATGGCCTCATGTGCCTGAGAGTGAGCCCCAGGGGAGAAGGTCGTGAACTGAGCAGATTAATGGGAGAGAAGCAAACTTGTTTCTTGAACTGTATGCTTCACTAACACTGATCATCTTAAGAATGAGGACAATGTAAATTTTTTTCTACTCTGAGTGTGTCCAGGCCACCTCTTTTTTTTTTTTTTTTCTTGCATACCTCATGGGTGGTTATGGGGATGAATTCACCATCATTATTTCATTTAATTCTTAAAACTCTGAGATGTAGGCATTACTACTCCTATTTTCAGATGGCAAGCTAAGATTCTGTGTGGTTAGACAACTTGTCCAAGCTCAAACAGCTAGTGGCAAACTAGGGTGCAGTCATAAGTCTGTTTGAATCCAAAATTCATGCACTTTCCAGTACATTTTATAAGCATAACCTCCACACTAGGGAAACCAAGAATGGGCAAGACCAGAAAGCAGCAGAAGGTAGAGACTGACTTCACAACTAAGCACAACTTGATGAGAGAGAAGGACTTAGACAATGAATTAAGAAACATGGATTCTTGCCCTAATCTACATGTATGAGATTCTTGACCTTTGAGGAGACTAATTTTCCTCTTCTTTGAATTCCCCTAGGTATCTTGCAGGCAGTAGGTGCTACGGTATCCATCAGTTACAGCAATATGAACCAGTTGTATGTCCTCCAGCAAATCAGCCACTGCCAGCCTCAGACTTTCATCTGTGCTAGAAGCAAGTTCTGGATCCAAATGATTTCTGGATCTTTATGTTTCTTCCAGGTCTAACCTCCTTCCAGGATCTGTCAGCTTCTTGGATGACACTGGGAGGAGAGGCTGGGCTGGAAATTAAGAAGGCAGATTCGATTTCTATCTGCCAATGTTCAGGTCCTGACTCCTACCAGCTCTGGTTTACAGCTAGGTCTTTCAGGACAAAACATTAGGGTAATTTTTTATTTGTTTTGTTTTTGTTTCTCATTTGTACTGTTAATGGTTCCCCAGCTTACTCCACCCATATAAATGGAAATTTCTGTTAAATAAAACATAAACTGCAATCTCAGGAGGTTTACATATCTCTCCTTTGGTATGGCTAGACACCCGTTAACCCCAAGGCTATTTTTATTTTTATGGAGGCTGGAATCCTCCAGGGACTTAGCTCTAAAAGACGCCTAGTTCATCCGAAGGTCCTCTCCGCACTGATGTGACCATGGCCTAAGAGTGAGAAATCCCTTCCTTTGCTTATTGTACCCTCTGGTTTCCCAGGCTGTAGAGCTTCCTAATGGTTTCCAGACCTACAGCACTATGGGTGCTTTTCATTTTTGTATTTTTCTAGAATCAATTTTACTGATGGGAGATGGGGAGCATTTATGAAAAATGATTTCATCTTGGGCCAGCTACGACTATGTGAAGAACAGCCAGGTAATGCTTATCAGTTCCTCGCTCTGCCCCAGCCCCCACCCCAGCATCCTTTCATTTCCTGCCCAATATTCCCGAGCCACAGGCAGCCATTGTTTCCAGAACCGCTTTGCTTGGAAGCCTTGGTACTGAGGCCTCTCAGCGCTTCCTGTTGTTACCAGGCCTCTCTTTCCTGCTGAAAACAACAGCACTTCCCTGCAGTTTGTAACCCTTTTCAGGCAATTCATTTCTTCCATGGGCTTGTTCAGTGCTTGCAAATACTGACTGCTCATTGCATTTATTTTAGTTAACATTTTTCTTATTCTACAAGTAGTGCAAGTTAAAAATAAAGATGAGCAAAAGAAAAAAGAATCACCAAATCTCTTCCCCTTCTATTAGCACTGAAATCTCTTTGGTGTTCATGCTTTAAGATTATGCATCTATGTACAGAAAATTTACCACAAGACTCAGGGCTTGAATAGATGACCATTCTCAATAGTGGAAATGGAAGCAGGGAAGCCTGCCCAGAATCCTTTCTCCTGGAGGTTCTCATATTTCTGAGCAAAAGGGCCTCCCAGGAGCTTAACAAGAGTGCAAACTCCAGGAGATTCCCCTGCAAATTCTCAGGAGTACACTTGGAGAAACTCTGAGAGAGATCTTCTTTAAATAGTTTGTTAAATTTGGGAGAGGCTCATGGGGCAATTGAAGAGGGTAGGGAGGAGGGAGAGCCCACTGTTATCAGGACTCCAGGAGTCTCTTCAATCCAGCTGCCTGCCAGCTGCTCCAATGAGCTTTTGAAAACACAGATCTAGTTGTTTGTCTACAGCAAGGAATGCTAAGTTCTTCGTGACCCCTTCCCCAACACCACCCTCTCTAATCACGTAAACTCCCCACAGTTTTCTTCAGAACACCCCTTCTGCCTTTGCATTCTCCATCCAGGATGGAAATTGTCCCCAGGATATGCTTCTCTCCTGTGTTCTTCAGAGCCCAGCCCAGAGAAGTCCTCCCTAGGGCTTTTACTCTAACCTCAAATAGAATAACTCACCAAAAATGGGACACCAAGCTCCGCCGCAGTGGCTAGGTCTCTGGACACTAGTTTATGGTGCAAATCAAGATATTTGAATTTCTATGAGCCTCTGTTTTGCCCCAGGGAATATACTTGAAGGATAAGATGTAAAGTATTTTGGAGACTCACATTGGCCTCTTCCTCAATTTTCTCTCCATATCTCTGACAGATTCCAACAAAAAGATATGCTTTCTGCAGAGAGACTATATTTTTACCTTTATAGATAATATATTATTCCTTATATAAAATCAGACAAAAAATAGTAGCAATTTGTGGTTTGTTAAAACAGCAAGGGGTGATGATATTGAAGCTTTTATCCTGAAGTTTTACAGCTCAAAAATTGCTTAGTATTCTCTGAAATGCCTCCTATGAGGAACCAGCATTCATTTCAGAGGCCAGATATTATCCAAACCTGCTCACTCCTCTTCTGACTAACAGTTGTTATACTTCTGCTCTCAGCACTGTTTTTAGAAGTAATTTGCACCAGATATACAGTCAGCCACCCATATTTGTGGGTTCTGCATCCTTGGATTCAGCCAACTGAGGATTGAAAATATTCAGAAAAAAAATGGATGGCTGTGTGTGTACTGAACACGTACAGGATTTTTCTCTTGTCATTATTCCCCAAACAATACAGTGTAACAACTATTTACATAGCATTTACGTTGTATTAGATATAAGTAATCTAGAGATGATTTAAAGTATACGAGAGGATGTGCATAGATTACATGCTAATACTACACCATTTTATATCAAGGTCTCGACAATCCATAGATTTTGGTATCCATGGGGGTCCTGGAACCAACTCCACTTGAGTACCAGGAGACAACTCTTTTTAGGATTAAGGCTTAATGATGAAGATGATACAAAGGATTACTGTCAAATACGTGGGCACCTCCTTATAGGGGGAGGAAGTCATAAATCATATATAAAGCAGTGGTCCCCAACCTTATTGGCACCGGGGACCGGTTTCGTGGAAGACAGTTTTTCCATGGACCAGGGTCGGGGGGATGGTTTCGCAATGATTCAAGCACATTACCTTTATTGTGTACTTTATTTCTGTTATTATTACATTATAATCTGTAATGTAAATACATGTATATGCTATTACATGTAATACATGCAGTGACAGATCATCAGGCATGACATTCTCACAAGGAGCCTGCAACCTAGATCCCTTGCCTATACAGTTCACAACTGTGTTCAGGCTCCTACGAAAATCTAATGCCACTGATCTGACAGGAGGTGGAGCTCAGCTTTGCTGGCTTGCCTGCCCGTTACCTCCTGCTGTGTAGTCCAGTTCCTAACAGGTCATGGACAGGTGTTGGTTTGTAACCCAGGGCTTGGGGACCCCTAATGTAAAGGACACATATAACTAGCAAAGAGAATGCTAGTTTATCATGCAGACACTCTTATTTCTAGAATTAGAGACTCTGAGTTATCAAACAGATCTCTTTTGCTTTTAATTTCTAACTTTTTCTCTCCTCACACTTTAAGAGCTTCAGAATTAGAATTTTCAGTTGTTTGCTACTGAAAATGTCAGTGGTCAGATCTGATTCAAGGGTAGCCCAGGGAAGATGAGCTTTCACAAGGTAAGGCTCATATTCTGATCCCTTTTCTTGGGTACACAGAAGGTATCAGAGCTATATCCAGGGCACTCTGGGCACCCAAGGGCAACAGCCTGTCCTGGGAGCAACAGCCAGGAAGAGGTTTCAAATGGAGACTGAATCTCTACTCGAGCTTGTACCCAAGGAGGCCACTGTAAAGCTTCCATGAAGACACTGGTGTTTTAAAAGCTCTGTCAGGATCATTTAGAGACAGAAAGACCCTCTGGGAAGTGATCCAGGCATGGGGTGACCCATCTCCTGGTCACCTCCTCTGGGAAGCCTTCCCTGATATCCAAGAGCAGGGAATACTTGATACAGTCTTAAATCAATGGGTTCGCTTTTAATACTTAATTGAGTTGTTTTGTTTTGTTTTAAAACATCTGCCTTCCTTCTATTCTGTAAAGTATATGCAGAGCTATGTCTGTCTTACTCAACTTCCAAGACACTGTCCTTGGCCTCAGTTTACAGTCCAGTAATTTCCCTGTGCCTTGAGCAGTGCCAGGAACAAGGCAGAGCACATACATGGAGGAATGAGTGGAAGAAAAGGTTGGGCCCAGGTGCATGGGCATCAGCTGGACACCATGTAGGATGTGACGGATGACACCATCTTAGTGAGAGCACAGTGAGCCTTTGAAGGGATGAGAAAGTGTACCCTAGTCTCTAGTGCTTTTTAGTCTCTTCCCAGATCTATATTTATTTTCTCCTTCCCAGAGACACCATCCCCACCCCCAAGGATCCACTCCATATTCCATCCCTGCTCTCCACTTTTTGGTCAGCCAGAATCCTGGAATGTCAGAGTTGGAAGAGACCATAGGATCATCATATTGAACCTGCCTGATTCAGCACCAGGACTAACAAAGTGCTAGTTAGTCTGGGGCAGAAAGAAGCCCAGGAAGTTTAGGGACGTATCCAAGGTCACCCAGCTTGACAGCAGCAAAGCCCTAGAGTTGGAAAGAGACTGAGACGAGGGGACCAGAGTGATTTGAAAAGTGATTAAGATTTCCTTTTCTCTCTGATTTTCAGGATTAGGGCTTAAGTACCTGGGCTTTTTTCTGCCCCAGACTAACTAGCACTTTGGTGTCAGAAGTAATTTAGAGTATTTAAGCTTAGACACACCCTTAGCAGTCAGCTAAATTAATTATGTTTATTGGATTCCCACAAGTAAAACACTGTGCTAGACTTTTGGGATTCAAAGTAGTAGCTTATACTTATAAGACACTGCCCATAACCTCAGTTTACAGTCTAGTTAGTTCAATTACATGCAGTTAAATCGTGGGTGGAACAAAAATGCCAGAGAGAGCCCTTCCTTGTTCATTCTACAGCTGTCAGGCAGGAGTCACTGGGTTTAATGATATCTTTGTGGAGAGAGGGGACAGCCAGCTGCCAGAGGCTGTCTCTCCCCTTCTATAAATTTGCTTTCTCTTCTTAAATAGTGAGTAGCTGATCCTCAGCAAGAAGGAGGGGTTTGTTTATTGTTCTAAAGATCTCATGATTCCTGTTTAAAGAAGGTGTAGGCTTGCAGTAGATTGTTGTAGGCTTAAACTCACTGAAGAGATGGAAGCAGCAGGCTTTGTGGGTGCAGTCAGAGCAGCTGGGAGTGGGTAGCCTCAGGCTAGGGCCTCTGGTGGGAACACAGTGGAAAGCAGTCGTGAGCTGGTGAAGGAGATGGAAGTTGGGGAAACTTCCCTAGGGGTCAGCTCACCCAGAAGACAGAGTACCACTGGTGCTACAGGACCCAATAGAGGGCAGTCAGCTGGTCACGACGCAGGAAATGTGACGGATTCTAAATCTGTAGAGTCTGGACTGGAGAGGGCAGGCAGTGAGCACCTAAGTGTCCACGTAAAAGAGTCAAGTCAGGGCTAACAGAGCCCTTCATGACTTAGTTTCTAGAATAGGTGTCACCTTTTTACGTCCCAGAGATTTGGTTTGCAGTCACGTGCACAGCTCATTGAATGGCCCTCTCTTGCTGATCCTGCCTCAAACACCTGGGAAGAGGGACAGAGCCAGGAAGAGAAAGGGGTCCCTGCACAGGTCCGCTCTGTTATTCAAGCTCTGCTCATATCCTGCCCTCTCCATAAAGGCTTCCCAGCTTCATTTGCTCATCAAGTGCTTTTTGGCACCCACTCTGTGCTTGGGTACTGGGTGCTGGGTGTTAGGTTCCAAGGACACAGTGGGAAGCAAAACAGGAGGCCCCATCCCCAGGAGCTTAGCATCCAGTGGGAGGAAGTGCCTGTCGATCAGTCTCCTCTCTTACTGTTCCTGGTTAAGGGCATGAGTTCTGGAGCCATTCTGCCTGGGTTCAAAGCCTCCCACTGCCACTTTCAACCACTGAGACCAGGCCTGCCTCCTGTAAGCAGAACGCCATAACCGCAGTGTGCTGGGGCAGCTCCAGAGGACACCTGCTGCTCTGTGCAGTTACGGATTGTGCTCCCTTTCACTTAAATACACATCTCTAAAATTTTTTTTTTTTAAATCCCACCAGCAGTGAAATTTCTCTTAGAAATAAAAATAAACAAAACACATCTAAATTAGGGTAAAAAAACCGTATGGTTGGTTACCTTACCTACAAGGTTTGGTTTCCTTATTTGAAAACTGAAGTTAATAATACAATCGACCTCATAAGATGGTAAAAATTAGCCAGGGTGGTTGTACATGCTTGTGGTCTCAGCTACTTGGGAGGCTGAGGTGGGAGGATCACCTGAGATGGGGGGAAGTTGAGGCTGCCGTGAACCATGATCACGCCACTGTACTCCAGCCTGGGCAACAGAACGAAACAAACAAATAAAACAAAACAAAAACATAGATAAAATATCTATGAAGGGTTTGGAACATTGGCCCAATAAGCTCTCAATACATATTAACAATTGCTGTTATTATTTTAATTGTGATTACTGTCCCATCGGGCTTTGGTCCTCCATTAGTGAGTGGGTCCTTAAGTGAGGGGCTGTTGTACACCTCTGTATTCCTAGCACCCAGCACCACACCCTGCACAGTGGTGACTTGGACTCAGTGTCTCCTCAAAGAGACTGGGATACAGGCTTCAGCCATATGAGGCTGTTCTTGCAGAATGGGTGGACTGTTCAGAGATACTGTGTCCTATCTGGTTTCAGACGGAAACACGGGGAAAATGGTGGATGTTCTCCTCCTTCCCTTTCTGATTAGAGGTGACAGATAAATACAGAACATCCAGTTAAATTTGAATTTCAGATAATGAATAATTTTTTGTATCAGTATGCCCCCAGTATTGCATGGGACATAGATTAAAACATGATTTGTTGTTCATCTGAAATTCAAAGTTTAGTCCAGGGTCTAGTATTTTTATCTGCTGAATGTGGCAACTCTGTCTCTGGGTTCCTTTCCCACTCTTTGTGGCCCCCGGCCAGCAGCAGTGCTCCCTCTCAGTATCACACTCACACAGCCACAACCACAAATCTTTCCCCGCCTCCTATTTGCCCTCCAGGGCCAACCTTAGGTCTACTCGTGGGACACCTCTCATGATTTAGCTTCTTCTACCAGGAGGAACTGAGAAAGAGTGGGCAGCAGCAGATGTCAGTGTGTCAGGGTGCCAAACTGCCCACTGGGTTAAAGAGACTTCCAGATGTCCAGGAGTGTCTCTGAGCTCCTCCCCCTGAAGAGATAAGGGGAAGCTGTTTTCTTACCTGGCCTCAGGGAGAAAAGGGAGAGCAAGGATGAAGCCAGCCTTGAAATCCTCATCAGGTTTTCCCTTCCCATAGGTGTCTGTCTTCTAAGCCTGCCTCTGCATGAACCTCCTGGTGGCTCTGCTCCTCGGCTACCAGCCACATTTTTGATGGTATGAATATGTGGATGGGCTGGGGCAGGGGGATGTACCTTTGGAGCACTCTTCTAGAAAAGTGAGGAGGAAGATGCCAGGGTATCTCTGAGCTTAGGAAGTATGAATTGTTAGAGTACCACCTCCCCTGGCTCCTCCCTTTTCCTCAGAATATTTACTGTGGGCCAGGCCCTGGGCTAAGTCTGTCACACATATTACTTCATCCAATCCAACCTTGCAAGGCAAGTTTAACAGTCCTCATTTTACAGCTGAGAAATCAGGGGCTGAGGGAAGTTTACTGCCTTGCTGAACATCATTCAGTTTGTAAAGTGGTGGGGCAGGTATTTAAGCCCAGTCTCTCTGACTCCCAACCCCACTCTTAACCAGCCTCTTATACTGCTCTGTTTTCAGAGTTCACCCTGGCACCTACTAGGTGCTCAATAAATACTCCCTGGAGGAATGTATGATTGAATGTATAAATGAATGGGTCATTCTAAGGTCTACATTTATTTCTGTAGACTCGCCTGTCAATGATAATCAGAAGAATGGTTTGTTCTGACATGTTTATATATTTTTGATTTTGAAAAATTCATCAAATTATAATTTGTGATCAAATAGTTCAAATCACAGCCTCTGGATGCTAATTTTATTATAACATTGTGTGTATTTGTCTTTTTTTTTTTTTTGAGACGGAGTTTCACTCTTGTTGCCCAGGCTGGAGTTCAATGGCGCAATCTTGGCTCACTGCAACCTCCACCTCCCAGATTCAAGTGATTCTCCTGCCTCAGCCTCCCGAGTAGTGGGGATTACAGGCGTGTACCACCAAGTCCCACTAATTTTGTAGTTTTGGTACAGATGGGGTTTCTCCATGTTGGTCAGGCTGGTCTCAAACTCCCAACCTTAGTTGATCCGCCTACCTCGGCCTCCCAAACTGCTGGAATTACAGGCGTGAGCTATCGTGCCTGGCCTGTATTTGTCTTTAAATGAAAATGTTTTGGTTCTAGGCTCTGAGTTCCATAGGCTCTTACTTTTTTTTGGCATGTATTACAGTTTTTGGTGGGTACATATTCCCTGTGTAATTCAGGATGCAGCCAGTTTTGGGGGCCGTCATCCTTGTGGGATTCTCAAATCACAGTCTCTGGTTTGTCCCAGCCTTTTTAAGAACCTTACTGAAACATGCTCTGAATTTCAATTTTATGGGAAGCAGCAGTAACCAATGGTCTCTGCATAGCTCTGAGTAGTCCATTGAGAAATTTATTTTTTCTTTTGATCTTGATGTACATTTGGTATTAATTTTTTTCTTGGTGTATTTCCATTTACACATGAATGACCTCTGTCTGTTTTTAGCAAAGCATTGCTAGAGCTGGATGAGGATGCAGGGCTCATTAACAAAAAATCATTGAGGGGCCTAGGTTATAACTGCTCTTTCAAAGCTCACACAGCCATAACACACATTCTGTTACACAAACACACACACAGAGTCACAGCAGGTTGTGAAACAGAGAGGGACTCTACTTTGAGGAATGTGGCCATGAATATGAAAAAGTAAAACAACCATGATCTTAACAAAAAAAAGTAGTGGGGACTAGGTTAGGTACAAGCTGTGACCTGTGGTCTGCTATCATTTTGATCAACATTTTAGGAGTGCCCAGAACTTGTAAGTCTCATGTCAGAAAGTAAGAGGCGTGCTCACTTGGGCAGCGCATATACTAAAATTGGAACCATACAGAGAAGATTAGCATGGCTCCTGCGCAAGAATGACATGAAAATTCATGAAGCGTTCCATATTAAAAAAAAAAAAAAGCACTTTGGGAGGCCGAGGCGGGCGGATCACAAGGTCAGGAGATCGAGACCATCCTGGCAAACACGGTGAAACCTCGTCTCTACTAAAAATACAAAAAAAAAAAAAAAAAAAAAATTAGCCAGGTGTGGTGGCGGGCGCCTGTAGTCCCAGCTTCTCAGGAGACTAAGGCAGGAGAATGGTGTGAACCCGGGAGGCGGCGGAGCTTGCAGTGAGCCGAGATGGCGCCACTGCACTCCAGCCTGGGTGACAGAGCAAGACTCGGTCTCAAAAAAAAAAAAAAAAAAAGTGAGAGGATGTCTGGGAGACCCCTGAGAGGTAGCAGGAATGTCTTACACACAGATCTTTGGTTGTTACATAGTATCAGTGATGCATTTTTTACTGCAAGTTACCACGACCATTCTAAGTGTGCAACAAGAGTATATATAGTAGCCCTGTGAAGTCCAACTACCCACGTTTATAGATACATATTTAAGAAGATAGGAGTCATACTGTTATCAGAGCAGATGGAACTCCCTTGGTTTCACTAGAACCATATTGCAAGGGTTCATAATGCTAATTTTGGGGAGATTTTCTTCTCACAAGCTATGTGACCTTGAGCAAATTTCTTAACCTCTTGGTGTCTTAGCTTCCCCATCTGTTAAATTGGGAGAATAATAGTAACTCCTTCACAGAGTTGTTGAGCAGATTAAATGAGTTAACCTGTGGAAAGCACTTAGAACAGTGCCTGACATAAAAAGTGTTACATACTAGTTTGCTATTATTATTATCATCAGCAACAGCAACACCAGCTTACGACAACCATGAATGTGATGTCCTCACTGAAGCTTTTCCAGGATTCCTCAGTTGGATGCATCCTCTCCTCCATGACCTTTATGACCATCTGTCTAACTCTACCTAGACTAAACTATGTGCCCTACCTCCCTGACTATCTGCTGTCCTTGACTCCAAATATCTTCCTGGCTAAGAGAATATATGTGGACTCCTGACTCCCAACTCCTCTATAGCATCAAGACTCATTCATTTTTTTTTTCATTCAGCAAATATTTATGGTTATCTTCGCTGTACAGGCTCTGCTGGGTGAGAGAAAAAATCCCATGATATTTCCCACACTAACGCACACACTGAAGGAAAGCTCACGCAGACATTTGCTCAGCGCCTCTGGCCAGCTGAGTGAGCACGGGAAGAAGTCAGGTATAGTTAAAGTGATCTTGTGTTTTGAAAAAAACAAGATATGTGTTCAGACAAATATTAGCATACTTAAAAGAAGAGCAAGGCAGAAGAATAGATTTGGGATTTTTTCAGATATTCTCAGCCACATGGTCAACAAAATTAAATCACTCCGGAAAGAGACTCACTTTTAAATCTTTCCTGGAGACCACAGCCTTGGCTTGTGCATGGAAACAGCACCCACAACCACACTGCGCACTAGGCTGGGTACCTCATATTCATAGTGTTTGATCTAATTCTTACAAGACCTTGTAAGGGAAGAACTGTCATTCTCCTTTTAAGAGAAGGAAACTGAATCTCAAAGAAATATGTCTTGTCACATCATACAGTTGGCAAGTGGCCCAGGCTCTGCCCCACGTAAGGTCAAAGGGTGCTAATTTTCAAAGACACTTGAGCTACTCCTATATCTAATTGGTCACTAAATCCTGCTGGACTTAGACATGGCATTTGGGAGAGTGACCTCTGGAGACCTTTGTGGATCTTCAAATTTGGGAATACTATTAGAACACTTGATGACAAAACGAGAAGGGAACAAGTCACTTTAAGAGATAGCCATTGGTATCAGCTAAGCTCTTTTCCTGGATAAACTATTAATTTCTAGACACTAGACCCTTTGTGTGTGCCATAAATGTGTGGCCCAGGCAAATCAGAAATGACCAAATGGCATGTGTCTCATTGTGGTTTTAATTTGCATTTCCCTAGTGGCTGATGATGATGAACATCTTTTTGTGTGCTTACCATTTGTCTATCTTCTTTGATGAAATGTCTGCTTATGTCTTTTGCACATTTTCTAATTAGATTGTTCGTGTTTTACTGCTGAGGTTTGAAAAATTTTTAAATATATTCCATATGCTAGTCCTTTGTTGGATGTGCAGTTTGCACCTATTTTCTTCCTCTCGCTATCTGATTGTTCCGCTTCTTAACAAGGTCTTTTGCAGTGTGCATTTTTAACATTGATGAGGTCCAGTTTATCAGTTTTTCCCTTTGTAGGTCATGCTTTTGGTGTCAAGTCTTTTGGGCCGAGATTCCAAGGATTTTCCTTAATTTTTTTTCCTAAGAGTTTTATAGTTTTGCATTTTATATTTAAGTCTATGATCTCTTTTGAGCTAACTTTTATATAAGGTATAAAGTCTTGCCGGGTGTGGTGGCTCACGCCTGTAATCCCAGCACTTTGGGAGGCCGTGGTGGGTGGATCACGAGGTCAGGAGATCGAGACCATCCTGGCTAACACGGTGAAACCCCGTCTCTACTGAAAATACAAAAAATTAGCCGGGCGTGGTGGTGGGCGCCTGTAGCCCCAGCTACTCGGGAGGCTGAGGCAGGAGAATGGCGTGAACCTGGAAGGCGGAGCTTGCAGTGAGCCAAGATCGCACCACTGCACTCCAGCCTGGGCGACAGAGCGAGACTCTGTCTCAAAA
>NW_012103166.1:1237075-1334059 GCF_000951045.1 Mandrillus leucophaeus
AAAATACAAAAAATTAGCCGGGCGTGGTGGTGGGCGCCTGTAGCCCCAGCTACTCGGGAGGCTGAGGCAGGAGAATGGTGTGAACCCAGGAGGCGGAGTTTGCAGTGAGCTGAGCTTGCGCCACTGCACTCCAGCCTGGGCGACAGAGTGAGACTCTGCCTCAAAAAAAATAAATAAATAAAAATAAAAATAAAAATAAAGTCTATATGAAGGTTCATTTTTTTTGGCCTAGGAATGTCTAGTTGTTCTGGCACTATTTTTTGGAAATGCTCTTCTTCATTCATTGCACTGGTTCTACAACTCTCTCAAAAGTTGGTTGGCTGTACTTGTGCAGGGTCGGGGATGCGGGGGGTTGGGGGGAGTTAATGGATTCTCTATTCTGTTATATTGATCTATGTGTTCTTCTGCTAATAGGACACCACCTTTATACTGTAGCTATATACTAGGCCTTGATACTGAGTATAGTGATTCTTCCCACTTTATCTTTCTTTTTCAAGATTGTTCTACCTAATTTAGGGCCTTTCCATATATGTTTTAGAATAAGCTTATCTATATCTACAAAAAAAACCTTGCTGGGATTTTTATAAGAATTGCATTAAACTTATAGTTAACTTAGGGGAAAATAGACATCTTTACTGTGTTGTTTATAAGATCTCTTTGATTTGTTCCTTCTGCGTAACTGCGACCCTCAAGGAGAATGTCATTAGCTAATGCCTGAAATTATTGACCAACCTTATAATTCACCTTTCTTTATGGTCTTCTGTTGTTCCCACTCATGCTGTGTGTTGCTGCCAAAATGATGAAACTCTAGCTCTCCCCCACCAAAGTTGCTGTCTTGTTTATGAATCTCAAATTTCTTCCTACTCCAGACCTAGGCCCAGGTTTACCCTCTTATTCAAACTCCCCAAATTTCCACTTCTCATTCAGTCTTGATACACCCAAGTAATTCATGACTCTGAACTGCTCCCTAAACATATAACTTAGCCAGGAATTCCTTCCACTCTGCCAATCTGCTTCCATTTTCTTCTGTCAATTTAAGCTTACTCAATGCAAGAAATATTTCCTAAATAACTTGGTCATCTTGTACGAGTTCATACACAGTGGCAGGCCTAGCATATCTGACATCTGGAACAGGTGATTTTTAATGCTATTCTCCTCTACAGAATGGATTTATGTTCAGTAATAAGTGTATAATGCAATAACAGCAATCACTGGTATTTTCTGATTTTGTTTTTTAGTTTTATTTTAAAACTAAAACTCTTTTCAAGCTTAACTTGAATAAAATTCTGTTTTTTAGCTTTGAATTCTGAGCTTCAATTAAAAAAGAATTCTACTTTAAAGATACTCAAATTCAGTCAAATATTTCACATATTAACTAAAATTTGTACTGATGAAACACAAATATCATACCTTGAAGTCTGCATCCCAAGTCACTGTTTTAAGTTTAAAACACAAATAAAAACCTCAAGTGGTCATATAATGACTTAAGTTCTGATTCTTTCTGTATTTACTATGCTATTTTTGTTTATTTCACATCTGCTGATTAAATGCAGGAATATGTAGTACTGCAGGAGCTAGAAACACACAATGCACCTGAAACAAGGTCACACTATTTAAATGAGTATGAGCTAATTGTTAAATGAACACTTAGTTGAGTCCACGTGTTACGTGGACATGGGTTGGGACTCAACTAGGAGTAACACCCATGTAACACCCTTGTGTTATGTGGTCATGGATGTCACTATGGGTAGGAGTTCTCCAAGTAACATCCATGTTGATACAGCATTTATTAAAGGACAAGGAATGAAAATGTACTAATCCATGTTTATTAAAGGATAAATAATAAAAGTGTACTAATATGCTAAATATATTTGCATACATATTATTAAAATTCACAGTCCCTCAAAATGTCAATACACTGTCAACAGTGTTACCCTATGATCCTGCAATTCTAGCCCTAGGCATATATAGACCTTAAATGAATAAAAACATATATCTGCATACAAGCTTGTACCCAAATGTTCATAGCACCATTATTCGCAACAGCCAAAAAGTGGAAAACAACTCAAATGTCCATCAACTGATGAATGGATAAACTGTAGTATATCCATAGAATAGAATATTATTAGACAATAAAAAGGACTTAAGTAACAACACAAGCTTTAACATGTATGTCCCTTGAAAACATTGTTTAAGTGTAAGAAGCCAGAAACAAAAAGCCAGATGATTCCATTCATATGAAGTGTCCAGCATAGACAAATCTATAAAGATAGAAACTAGATTCATGGTTTCTTAGAGCTGGGGAAGTAGGTGGGAAGGTGAGGGAATGGGAAATGGCTATTAATGGGTATGAGGTTTCTTTTTAGGGTGACGCAAATGTTCTAAGATTGATTGTGGTCATTGTTGTACAGCTCTGTGATTATACTAAAAACTATTGACTTGTATACTTTAAATAGGTGCCTGTGTGGTATGTTAATTATATCTCAATAAAATTTAAAAATAAAACCAGCAGTAAATGCAGCAATTGTTTAGAACTTAGACCAACAAAAGATTTTGTGGGGAGGAATATTTTACCACTGTCAATATTAGAATTACCAGTGCTTGGTGATTAAAACCCACTCTTAGTTGGTTTTATTGTCATTTTTCACTTTTCTGCTGACCACACATCCCCTTATTTTGGGCATGCAAGGTGCCCCTCTCCCGCTGCTGCAACCTGGTACATCCCTGCTAACACAGTCAGTGTAGATCTACGCTATGGCCCATCTAGCGACTGGCTGATGTAAATCGCTTATATGTAGAAAAAAGTCTAATTTGGGACTTACAAGAAATTTTAAGAATTTGAAAAATAAGGTGAAAACCATTTTAGGAAGTCAAGAGCCATTTCAAATGAAATAAAGCCTTCTACATAGTTAAATGACTCTTCTGTAGACTTCTTACACAGAACCAGTATTTTTGTTTTGTTTTTTGAGACGGAGTTTCACTCTTGTCGCCAAGGCTGGAGTGCAATGGCATGATCTTGGCTCACTGCTACCTCTGCCTCCCAGGTTCAAGCGATTCTCCTGCCTCAGCCTCCCGAGTAGCTGGGATTACAGGCACCCACCACCACACCTGGCTAATTTTTTTGTATTTTTAGTAGAGACGGGTTTTCACCATGTTGTCTAGGCTGGTCTCGACCTCTTGACCTCAAGTGATCTGCCCACCTTGGCCCCCAAAGTGTTGGGATTATAGGCCTGAGCCACCGCTCCCGGCCAGAAACAGTTTTTAAACTCAATTAACCCAGGATCTAGATTTCCTGTGCACTCGGGGAGCTCTTCATGCCCATTTGCAGAGTGGCTGTCTTCCTGAACCATGAACAATCCCTTGGTACAAATGTCTGCTGCTTTTTCCAACCCCAAAACTAGAACAGCTCCTGACAGCTGTGGAGACACCACCCCCGAGACTATCTTACCTTGCAGCCACAGACCAATGCCCCTGCTCCTCAGAGTACAGACCTCCACTGCTCTGTGGCTGCCATATACTCCTCTTCGCCTAACTGGGCCCCAAATCCCTGTGGAAGCCTGTGTTCTCCTCCCCGATACCATTCTCTTCCTATGTTTCTCACAGGCCCACTGGCTTCACCAAGGAGAACACATTTCCACAGAGGTCCCCTGGCCTGCCCTGGCCTGGTCATCCATCCTCCCGCTACCCCATCCATCCCATAGTAGTTTATGTCTCCACTTTGAGTTAGGGTTAGGGTTCTCCAAAACTTGGCTTGCATCCTGGCAATGTCATAAATGGTGGTCAGTTCCTACAGCGTGATAAGTGCTGTTTTTCAAAAGACTTTATGTACATTATCGCCTGTGATTCTTGCACTTTTTAGAAGCTAGACATTATCTCAATTTTGATGATAAGACTGAGGCTCAGAGAGATTAAATAATTTGTCTCAAGTCACACAGCGAGTACGTGAAAAAACTATGATAGGAATCTATGGCTTCTGTTTCCCATGCCAGTTCAGTATTACATAGAGGAGACGGCCACAGTGAAATTATAGTCTGCATAGACTGCTGTTGGCTGGGCTTGGAGCCTAACCACCATTTTAGATCTTTTTTTTTTTTCCCATGGGAAAATGAATTTCAAATTCTGAGCAATCAACATACAAGTGTTCTTCTAGAGCGTAACTCATTTTTAATTTGGAGACTATCTCCATTGTCTCCCCACTGAAGGTTTCATTTCTATTGATTCCTTTCTCTTACTGGTCAGGACACAAAAGGAGGATTGAAAAGTAAAGGCTTTAGAGTCAGACGGGGGCCTACCACTTAATTGATGTGACCTCAAGCAAATTACTTAACTTATCTGGGCCTCCGTTTCTTCCTTTGTAGAATAAGGGCAACATTACACATAGAAGATTATTGTAAGAATTAAATGAACAATGCGTGCTTGTAAAGTGCTTAGTGCAGTGCTTGGTGCAGAGTCAGCCTCCAATAAACGTGGACCTTCCTTGTTCAATGGGAGAGTCAGGCTGACTACAACCTAGAACATATCCCTACTGGCCAGGGATGGTCCTTGTTTATTCCTATAGTGCAGATGAAATTATTAACAGCACTCCCTTGTACTCTTCAGGTGCCCCAACTTGGATGATAAGTTATATGGGTCAACCTACCTGAAGATGGGCCCAGAAGGCGTGACTTCTAGGGGACCACAAAGCCCCAAGGCTGGAGCTCCTTAATCATAGGGAAATTTGGCCTTTGTCAAGAGCATCTCACCAGGGAGCTGAGAGCTACTGTTTGGATGTTTCCAGAAGCAGCGTCTGGGTTCCCAGTGACGGTCTGAAGCCAGGAAGAGAGTCTTCAGGGATAAGGGAGCCCAGCCAAAGGCACCAGCAGTCACGCAAGTGTCTGGTCCGACAGGAGCCCTGCCAAGGAGCCAGGCCAAAAGGGCAGGGTGGGGGCTGGAGTGGGGGCCAAGACGGCAAGCCAAACAGGAGATGAGGGGGAGCTGGGAGATGAAGTGTCAGGGACACCAGTAAGGGAGGTCAGCAAGGTGCCGGAAGGGCAAGAGGTCTCACTGTGCCTGGGGGAAGGGGGGTCCCTGGGCATCAGTCCCCCTCCGGGAGCCTACTTCCACTCTTCTTTGTCTGTAAAGGAGTTGAGGCACTGTCTAGGGCACATTTGGGTCATATCCTCCTCCATGGTGCTGTGCACATGTGCCAGGCTTGATCAGTGACTCTGAGACTGTTGGTGATAACAAAGACCAAACCTAAAGCAGGCAGTGTCATTTAAACCTCCCACCACATTTAATGAGCAGGATTGGCAGCTTATTTCAATTTTACTTCAGTACTTAACTTCTCACAAAGTAGCAGTCATAAAACACTTCTCATAAATGAGGTGTAATAATTGAAAGCACGAAGAATCAAGAGGCAGCATTGTGAAATGAAAGGAATAAAATGGTGAGAGTCAGAACTAGGTTCTATCCTGTTTCTGTTCTGCCTCTTCCTGGCTCAGAATTTTTAGGTAAGTCACTTCACCTCCCTGAGCTTGCCTGTCAATGGAGGTAATAAGTGCTGGGAAGGAAAAGTGTGGGGAGGCACAGATTACAAAGGCTGTGGAGTGCTACACAAATCTAAGCTAGGCATCTCTCCAATATGATAATAAAGTAGGAGTTTCTAAAATAAACATTTATCACATGTTTTAAGAAAAAAGCTCAGAAAAGACGAAATACTTTTTAAAAGAATATAGCTGGAGTAAACATAATGAACAAATTCTAGTACTACAGCACAATCAGAACAACTTCAGACACTAAAGAAATGCTCCTTTATACAGTGGGTAATATGCTAGTGGGAGCTGCTAACCTTGGCTCTTCCAGAAATGTACAACAGTTAGAAAACATAAATATCTTCTCAAAAAGTTAGGATACATCCACGGATAATAGGTTCATAGTGGCCGGGCGCGGTGGCTCAAGCCTGTAATCCCAGCACTTTGGGAGGCCGAGACGGGCGGATCACGAGGTCAGGAGATCGAGACCATCCTGGCTAACATGGTGAAACCCCGTCTCTACTAAAAAATACAAAAAAAACTAGCCAGGCGAGGTGGCGGGTGCCTGTAGTCCCAGCTACTCGGGAGGCTGAGGCAGGAGAATGGCGTGAACCCGGGAGGTGGAGCTTGCAGTGAGCCGAGATCGCGCCACTGCACTCCAGCCTGGGTGACAGAGCAAGACTCCGTCTCAAAAAAAAAAAAAAAAAAAAATTGGTTCATAGTGGAAAATTAATATTAACAAAAATTCAGAGTCCCTTTTTGAAGAAGAAAGAGCAACATTTCTTTCCAACAAACATGCCTGGTTCAAACCAGAATGCTGGGTTGGGCTGTTTGGGTCCAGTATTTCCAACATATGGAACAAACAGCACCTTTGATGAAGGCAGCACAATGCAATAGAAGATGCATGGGCTCTGGAATCTGATGAGCCTGGGCTCTTATCCAAGTTGGCCCTTAGTCTTCTGTATGACTTTAGGCAAGTTCTTTAGCCTCACTGAACCTTGCTGCTCTCAACTGCAAAATGAAGATAGCAGTATCTACCTAATAGGTTGAATTAAATAATATCTGCTATACTTCAAGTATAGTGCTTGGCACAGAGAAGGGACTAGTAAATGGAAGTTCTCATTATCACTGTGAAAGTACCTTGACCTCTGCTTAGCACTGCCAGGAAGTCAGGGACAAAGACCATGACAATTGCCTGCTACTTGTCAACATGAGTGAGCAGCGGGGCCAAGCTGCCAAAAAAAGGCTCACTCAGCCAGGCTGCATGAGTAATGAGTACCACTATAGGTCTGGAAGTCGTGCATGCGTGTGTGTGTTTGTGTGTGTGTGTGTGTGTGTATGGGAGAGAGAGAGAGAGACAGAAAGAAAGAGAGCGCTGTGCACTCCGCTCCAGTGAGAGTACATCTGGAGGATTGGGTACAGCTTGTAGAAGCACATCTTAAAATACAGGGAATCTGGCTGGCGAGGTGGCTCTTGTCTATGCAATCCCAGCATTTTGGGAGGCCGAAGTGGTGGCTCACTGGAGGTCAGGAGTTCAAGATCAGCCTGGCCAACATGGTGAAACCCCATCTCTACTAAAAATACAAAAATTAGCTGGGCGTGGTGGCGGGTGCCTGTAATCCCAGCCACTTGGGAGGCTGAGGCAGGAGAATCATTTGAACCTGGGAGGCAGAGGTTGCCGTGAGCCGACATCATGCCATTGCACTCCAGCCTGGGCAACAAGAGCAAAACTCTCTGTCTCAAAACAAAACAAAACAAAACAAAACAAAAAAAAGGAATCCAGAGGACGATGAAGAGAATCCAGAGGACCTAAACACTAGCTCATTTGGAGAATGGTTGAAGGAGCTGGCGGATTTTACTTGGAAAAGAGAAATCTAGAGGCGAAGTAATAACTTTTAAAATAATTAAAGGGCTTCAAGCAGAAGTAGGTGGAAACATATTCTTTGTGACTTAGAAAGCAAAACAGGACCCAAAGTCAGAAATGACAGAGGTTGTTCAGCTCAGTAGTAGAAAGGACTGTCAGTCCCATGGAGCTCTTCACCTAAGGCAACGGGCCGTGTAGTGAGGCGGTGCAGGAAGCCAGGCACTGCAGAAGCTGAGCAGAAGCTGGATGACTCCCGGGTCCAGGATTCCTGTACTGGGTTGGGCTGGGATTAGCTGCCCTATGGGGTTTCTTCTGAGTCAAACTTTAAAAGAGCCCTGGTTTTCATAATCCTGCTAAAATTGTTTTGTCCTTATTAAATCATATTTTATCAATCTCAAGTCCCTCAAAATGTTTGAAGAGGTGATTATGCCTGAATACATTAAAAGCCAGAGGAAATAGTGAATTTAGGGCTCTTGGAGTTGTTTTCTTTTTGTAATTAGATTCAGAATGTTTTTGATGATTTTCATTCTAGTCCAGGACTCATGAATATTTATGAGAGTTTGCAGGTACTATATACACACCTTCTTCCCTCACTCCTTTTCAAAATCCAACATGGAGTCAGAGTTTTATTTTTCCCTGTTTTGTCTAAAATTTAAAGTATTTTTAAGTTTAAAGTCTAAAAGTAATTCATATGGCTTCACTTAACCTCTTCCATTTTTATTCTTTTCTCTCAAATTGTTCACAACATATACTATACGTACACACAGAAGAAAAGTAATTAAAGGGCCGATTTTGATCACCTTTTTTTCCCAAATACAACCATGTAAACTACATTAGTTATCTCATCTGAATCATGGAGTGCTACAGAAATGTGATTCAGGGCTGAAACAATGTTTAATTATTTAGCATGGGGACTCTGGGGCGGATTTGTGGACCCTATGGTCTTAGCCAAGCACCCCTGGAACTCAAGATTTGACCAAGGGCAGACCATCAGAAGTGGACATTTGAACCATGTCAGCAGTTTCAGAGGAGCACCCAATGACATTTTAATCTGAAAGATTATAAACAACCTCACTCCCACCACTAGCCATGCCACCTCCTGAAGAATGTGCAGCGTGGTGGATCTGAAGGAGCCATTGATAAGGAGGAGAGCAGCTTGAAAGCACCCTGGTGAAGCAAGAGTTTGACAGCCGAGATTATTTTTAATGCTTTCAAAGGCACACACTTTATAAATATATCGCACATATACAGAACAGGTCTGTTCCTATGCATAATGTGTGTATGCAACAGTCTATTTAAAAGCATTTCAAAGCCCATTTAGTTATAGTTTCTCCTAAGTGGTGTGGGTGAATGATAAAGAGATAAAGGGCAAGGGCCCTTCCCACAGAACCATAGACAGCTCTAGCTGACAGTCACTTGGAGACAATCTCCATTTTCCTCACTGTATAGATGAGGAAGCTGGGATTCCAAGGGGAGGTGACTTGCTTAAGGCTCACCAGAAAATTAGCTCTAATATAATAATAAATCCAGGTTTATGGTTCCAAAACTAGAGTTTACTAAGTGATGGTGAAAAGAAACCATCCACACTGTAAACAACCACAAAATAACCCTAAAAACAAACAAAGCCACTGAGAGCCAGGAGTCATGGTTCTTATCCCAGCGAAGGAATGCACACCCTGTCTGATTTCCTCGCCATTGCAACACAGACCATCGGGGTCATGGGATAATCATGCCATTGGTATGGAATACAAGATGGCTGGTTTTTCCTAGATGCCCACACGCTGAGCCGATGGCATCACCCTGCTTTGTAACGGTAGATCTAGCCAGGCCATCCTCTGCAGCTTTGGCTGTTCTGGGTTCTCTAGGATAGCTGAATTGATCCACTAAAGATAAGAAGAGGCACATGGGAAAATGTACAAATCCCACCCCCCTACATTCTCCCAACTGCAGCTCCTGCCTTTGAGCCTCATTTGCTCTTTTCCTGAAGGCTCTCTCCACAACACTAACTGGGGTGATTACATCAGTTCAAACAACCAGACGATTGAATGGAAATATCTATCACACTAGTTGGTTTTATGAAGCAACTGGCTAATGGAGTCACTGATGATAGTGGAAACTCACTCCGCATAGACACAGCCTCACTCTCTTCTCCACTTTGACTTCTTCAGCCTCTTTGTTTGTTTACCCAGACAGGGTCTTCATTTGCCAGGTTTCTCAGCACCAATGAGGACTCACACAATGAGGCTTGGATAACACTTTGGTGGGGACACTGCAGACAGACTCCTCTCAATACGTTCATGGTTCAGTCACAGAACAGTCTGTCCTTTCACTGGGCACTGTGGAATGAGCATGAGCTCTGTGAGTGGGCAGGCAGGGCATCTTCTGTTTGAGAGCCAAGTCCTGTTTCGAAGTTCCCCACTGTAACCTTGGATACAGCTGGCTGGGGGTGGGAAGGCCCTGTGAGAGGCCTTTGTTTATAACTGGAGACTCCGGGGAAGGAGGTTATGGATAGCTGGATTTGGGGCCTTGCAAAGGAGGAGGGGAGAAAACTAGAAAGAGAACTTCTCTTTTCAGAACTTCTGCAGGTTCACAAAGAAAGGATCCCAGTCAGGTATAGATCCATTGCAAAAAGCATTCTGTATTTTCTAGCTCTCCTTCAATACCTCCTGAATGTTTCCTTTTTAGCTGCTCCCACTCACAAAGGCGCCAAAGATTTTACAGAGGACTTCCAGGAGCCTGTGGTGTTTTTGTGGCATGTGCGTGTAGTTCTGGTCATGAAATGGCATGTTGGGCAATTCTAGGTAACTTGGTGCAGGCTATATTGACATGTGGCTCAAGAGAATAAACCGTGAAGAAAGATGAGCTTGGTGGCCATTGGCCAGCACGATCTAGAAGGCAGCAAAGTGGCAGGGACCTCTAAAGTCTCCAGTTCTGGATAGCCTTTGGGGACTGTGTGCACTGGACTCACTTGCATTCTCAGACAGACTGCCTTGCCATACGACTTTCAGGTCCCTTCCAAGGTACATGAGATGGCTATATGATCATGTCATGAGGTTCCAACATTGGTGATTTAATTGTCTAATAGTTACCTTTTAGAATCGTAACAATGATTATTATTTTTCTAGGAGTCATTTAAAGCATTTATCATATGCCACATATTTAGTTACATGGTTTCATTTCCTCTCCTCAACAATCCTGGAAAGTGGGTATTATCTCCTTTAATAAATGAAAACACAGAAGTACAGAGAGGTTGAGGCTGCATAACTGGAAAGGGTCAAGATAGTTTTCATTCCGAGGCCTGTCTGATCCCAAAGCCCGTATCTTTCTAATAATAAATAAAGTTGAGAAAGTAGTAAGCAAACATTACATTCAATTTAAAAATATCTTATAAATATTTTATATTTAATGTCATATAATGTGCTTTCCATTTTGAGTATCACTTTTTCATCTCTGAAAACACAACTCATTGTCCTCCTGGCTATGGCAGACAACAGGGAGCACACTATGTCCAAAGTGTGATGTGGCTGATAAAGACATTGATGTGTCTAAGGCTGCATTAGAAGCACAATGTCTGGAAAGAGGGAGGAGAATGCTACTCTCTGCACTCCTTAGTCCACACCTGGAACATTGTATTCCATTCTTGGGGACACGGTTTATAAGGGACATAGGTAAACTGGAGTTTCAGAGGAATCTGAAATGTTCAGAGGAGTGTGACCCAGAAGGTGAGTGGACCCTAAACCTATGTAGAAAAACTGAGGAGCTGAGATTATTTGGCTTTAAGGAAAGTTGGAGGCCAGGCGTGGTGACTCACGCCTGTTATCCCAGCACTTTGCGGGGGGAGACTGAGGTGGGTGGATCACCTGAGGTCACGAGTTCGAGACCAACCTGGCCAACATGGTGAAACCCCATCTCTACTAAAAATACAAAAAGTTAGCTGGGCATGGTGACACGTGCCTGTAATCCCAGCTACTCCAGAGGTTGAGGCAGGAGAATCGCTTAAACCCAGGAGGCGGAGGTTTCAGTGAGCCAAGATGGCACCACTGCACTGCAGCCTGGGCAACATAGCAAGACTCTGTCTCAGAAGAAAAAAAAAGAAAAGAAAAAGGTGGAGTTTCTGGTGATATATAGGGGTTTGGGTAGGCAGGGAGGAAAAGGGATATAATTGGTATCTTCAAAGCTTGAAATGCTGTCCAGAAGAAGAATGGAATTCCCCAGTACAGCAGCTAACAGGTAGCTCTAAAACCAGTATAAGGACGTTGCTAACTGCTCAAAAGAAAGAAGGGCCCTCCAGTATTTGGAACTGTTCACAGATGGAATCGTCTGCTTTGTGAGGTAGGAGTTTCCCGTCACTGGAGATGTCCATACAGAGACAAGAGAGTCAAGCATCAGGACGCTCCAACCTTCACAGTTCCTTCCAACTCCAAATTCCACAATCCACCAGTTAATCTACCATCAGAACTGTCTTCTTAGATTAGGTTCCCCCCTGCCATTAATGTCTCATTTGCACATAGTCTGCTATACTAGGTGGCATTTACTCTTTCCCTTCACTTGTGCCATAATTATATTTTAAAATAGTTCAATATCAAGCTAACCTAATTATTGGTAGCTTTATGAGATTTTCTTAAATTAATTTTTTAAATCTGATTTTTTAAATCAAACATTTTTCCTGGATTTCTAATATGAGACATCTAAAAACAACTTTCTGATCCTTGGGAAGGCAATTTATTTTCCAGAACACGTTATTCAAAATGTTTCTATCTAATGATCAAATAGCGCTATAAGTGTCTCTTCTAAAATGAAACAGTAGCAAGATGGATTATTTCAGTTTCTCTTGCCCTTGAATGTTGAATTTACTTGTGCTGGTAACATCAAAAGTAATATGCATTCAATTCAATATGTACTGTTCATTCATTCAACTAATAATTGTGGAGTATCCAATATTGTTCTAGGCGCTGGGGAACCCGCAGTGAACAAACACAAACAAAATTCTGTGCTCCTGTGGACCTGCTTTTTAATGGAGGGGACAGAGAGTAAATAAGATAAAGAAGTAAATATATACAAGATAAAATATAAATGAACTGGTGACAAACACTAAAGGGAAGACTAAAGCAGGAAGAAGTGCATGGGAGAGGTGGGGAAAGAGAAAGAGAATGTTGCAATTTATTTTACTTTATTTAATTAATTAATTTATTTATTTTGAGACATTGTCTGGCTCTTGTTGCCCAGGCTGGAGTACAGTGGCATGATCTCAGCTCACTGCAACCTCCGCCTCCTGGGTTCAAGCGATTCTCCAGCCTCAGCCTCCCGAGTAGCTGGGATCATAGGCACGTGCTACCATGCCCAACTAATTTTTGTATTTTTTAGTAGAGACGGAGTTTCACCACGTTGGCCAGTCTAGTCTCAAAACTCCTTGACCTCAGGTGATCCGCCCACCTCAGCCTCCCAGAGTGCTGGGATTACAGGCGTGAGCCACTGCGCCTGGCTGATGTTGCAATTTAAAAGGAGTGGTCAAGCCCCTTTAAATTCTATTTAAATAAAGGAAGCCCCACTGAGAAAGTGACAGTGAGGTTTTTTGTTGTGGTGTTTTGGTTTTGCTTCTGTTTTTGAGACAAGGTCTGGCTCGCCCAGGCTGGAGTGCAGTGGCGCCATCTCATCTCACTACAGCCTCTGCCTCCTGGACTCAAGCCATACTCCCACCTCAGCCTCCGAGTAACTGAGACTACAGGAGCCTGCCACCATGCCCGGCTAATATTCTGTGTATTTTCCATAGAGATGGGGTTTTGCCATGTTGCCCAGGCTGGTCCTGAACTTGTGAGCTCAAGCAATCCACCTGCCTTGGCCTCCTAAAGTGCTAGGATTACAGGCATGAGCCAACCCACCTGGCATAAATTGAGGTGTAAGCCACAAAGGAAATCAGCGAGTGATCAGGGTAAGTATCTGTCAGAACATAAAGGGAATAGCAGATACAAATGCAAGATTCCAGTCTGTTCTGAATACCTGCTGAATGCTTAGTATCATGTATGGCAAAACACACTAAAACACAGGTTTCTAAACACCAAGGTCTTGAAGAGGGAAGAACACAAATGCACCAAAAACAATAGCTAGTTAACTGCCAAGTGCTAAATTTGGAAGATCAGATCTCTGAAAAACTTCTCCCCATCAGTTATACTGGACCAGCACGGTCCCCTGAAACATTGGGTATTTCCACCTTTAGGCCTCTGTCTCATTTCCCAGACGGGAATATGCTCTTATATTTTCTTAAGTATTAGATCTTACCCAATGTCCAAAGCCCACCCTGACTTGTTCTCCTTCACAAAACTTTTTCTGACCACCGAGCACCCAGGGTTTCCTTTTTCTGGATCTGTACAGTAGCACGTCATATCCTCGGCTGACTACCAGACCCTAATTTTAACAAGATCCACAGGTGATTGAAAATGCACACAAAAATCTGAGAATCGCTGTAGGCCACTTGTCTTCAAATGTGGCTACACACTCTAAAACCCTGGGAATCTTTTATTATTATTATTATTATTATTGTTATTTTTGAGACAGAGTTTTGCTCTTGTTGCCCAGGCTGGAGTGCAATGACATGATCTCAGCTCACTGCAACCTCCGCCTCCTGGGTTCAAGTGATTCTCCTGCCTCAGCCTCCTGAGTAGCTGGGATTACAGGCGCCCGCTACCACACCCGGCTAATGTTTTGCATTTTTAGTAGAGACAGGGTTTCACCATGTTGGCCAGGGTGGTGTTGAACTCCTGACCTCAGGTGATCCACCCGCCTCAGCCTCCCAAAGTGCTGGGATTACAGGCGTGAGCTACCGTGCCCAGTCCTGGGAAGCTTTTAAAAATACCAAAGCCTAGTTCCACCTTCAGAGATTCTGATTTAATCAGTATGGGTGAGAGCTAGGCATCAAAAAAATTTTTAAAACTTCCCAGGTGATTCTAATAGTAAGCAAAGTTTGAAAATTACTGGTAGCTCCTCTCTCCTTTCCTTCAGTTTCTTCTCGCCACTGTTTTGCCCTAGCTGTCAAATAGCCCGCCTTCAGGCTAAGTAATTTTTTCCCCCCCGTGAGGTGGATTCTTGCGTATACAGAACTAGCAGAAGCATGCTTCCTCTCCACCCTTTCTCCCCTGGTTCAAAGGCTCTGGGACTGGCCCACAGCAGTGAGAGTAGGAGGAGGCAGACCCAGGGCAGACTCCCCACCCAGCAGTGCGGACTTAGGTAAGCCTCCTTGGGCAAGCCACTAAAATATCTTGTCTGTAAAGGGGGAACAACAACATCTCTGAGATCAGCCTGTAGAGTCACAGGGTCTGGGAAGATCAACAGAGATGATATGTGAAAGTGTTTTTAAAATATTAATGTGCGTGACAGCTGGGATGGTTTCCTGTCCTAGGATAACCATTTCAAATTTTAAAATCTTCCTTTCCTCTACTTCCCACACAACTAAGCAAGAATTTTAAGCAAAATTTTATCTTAGCAACCAAAAAAAGATGAATATGCATGTGCAGTATCTGTGTCAATATAGGTAGGTATAATTCAACAGTTACAGCTTGCTGCATCACTAGTTATGGAGGGCAGTGGTTCTGTGACTTGAAGATATTTTAATTAGCACCGAACACACTGAGAGTGTTCAATAAATATTAACCAATGAGGCCTAATTTAAGGCGGCATCATGTAAGTCCACACTATGCCACTATTGACATGAGGAGTACTACTTACTGCTTGCCCAAATGACCACATTTTCACCTTTCAAGTAAAGTATTGCACCTTCATTTAGCCATTCCGCTGATCTGCAAACTGAAAGACCAAGAGATCCTGGCTTATTCAAAATAGGTTCTCTGTTTTACTAAAAGGAGTAGTCCATTAAAAGTCTTGCTCAATACTAAATACCAGTCAGAATAGACACAACTGTGCTGCCTTCACCTACACTAAGGGCTAGGGGTTGAGAGTAGAGAAAGGCTCCTCTCCCCAATCTTCGTTTTTCCACGTCCATCCTTAAACATTCTTTGGGATCTGATTCTCGAAAGGGTTTTTGTTGTTTGTATTTGTTTGTTTGTTTCTTTTAATAGCTACAAATCTCCTTGGGAGGGACAAGGGACCTTGATGTGAACCACATGTAGAATACAGCAATGGTACCCAAGCTTTTTGGATTTCACAGATCGAGTTTAAAAGATTTTGGGGATCCACCTAGAACTGCTCATTTTTTATTTTTCTGAGAGAGGACATCAACCAGCAGTAACAACTATCACATTTCATAATAGAATGGACAATTCAAAATAACTAAAACTGTGAAGCATACAGTCTTAAAGAATTGCCCTGTTCAAAAAAGGACAAGTGTGACCTTAAAATTGTGATAATACATCCGGATAAATTTATTACATAGATGGCCCTACATTTCCTATGGGTCTGCAGTTGTAAGCCACTGTTCTAGACGGCTAGGAGGGTTTGAAGTGAGTTGAGAACCTTTACTGTCCTGAAGATGGGGTAGGGGCTAGACAAGGGTATATTCTAAAAAGAAGAAAAGTAGAGAGCAGAGCGCTACTGTAATAATCTTGCCTAGGAGTACATACAGATAGGGATAAGAGTCCCAGGACTTCACCCCTTTGGTATTGAGCAGGGATGGCAGGGATGGCGAGAGCCCCAGCTAGGATACCTGGAAAAAGAAATCTCTGCGGCAAAGGGTCCTTGTGCTGATTTTTCTTTTTTTTTTTTTTTTCTTGAGGCGGAGTCTGGCTCTGTCGCCCAGGCACGAGTGTACCCTCTGTCTCCTTGGGGGCCCACCTTCCCATTCCCAGTAGGAAAGGAGAAGGGGGAGGACAGAAAATGTGGAAACCGCGTTAACAGCCTGATTGTGAACCAGCACTGCGACTGAGATGCGAGGAGGGAAAAAATCCCTCTCTCGCTTTTCAAAAAGTGAGCCATAAAAGTTATAGAAACATTTTCTGTTAAACATCATTTCCACTTTGCAGAGAATCTAAGGCTCCGAGGACTTGCCCAAGGCCATACAGCTGTCGAGCCCCAGGGCTCAGCCCCAGCCCAGGTTCCGAGGGCAGGGCTTGCTCCAGCCAGCACTGGCTCCCTCTTCGGCCTCCCTCTCTCAGGTGAGACAGTACGTCAGGTGAGGCAACCGAAACCATGTCCTGCAGTTCGGATGCATCCTCCCTTTTCGTTTCCTGTCATGAGGCAGGTTTCTCCTCTTCCTGGATGTAGTTAAAAAAAGAAGAAGAAAGAAAGGAAGGCAAAGCAAAGCCCCAAGTCTTGGCTCTCAGGGTTGTACCTCCTTTCTCTACCCGCGGAATCTGGCCCGGCGGGGTGTGGCCGCAGCCCTGAGGCGCGAAAAGCCCTTCCGGGCCCGAGGCGCTGAGCGGCCTGGAGTGCTGGCTGCCCCCAGCGCCAGCGGCTGTCCCTGGGGTTTCCCCGCTTCTGGGCTCGGTGGCCGCGCGGGCGGGCGCCGAGTGACTCAGCCGTCCCCGAGGGCATTCCGGGAAGCGGCCGGGGGCGCGGGCTTTCCCGCCGCCGCAGCGTGTGGGTCCCCAGCGCCGAAAGGGGATCAGAAACCGCTGGGCGGAGCAGCGGGAGGAAGCTGCGGCGCGCAGAGCAGAGTCAGCGCCACCGTCTTTCGAGCTGGAGCAGAGGGAACGTGGCCTTGACGTTGCGGGCGCCCGGACCCCGGGGCGGGGCAGAAGCGAGTCGGTTCCCGGCTGGGGGGCAGGGGCAGGGCTGGAACGAGAGTTCAGGGGGGACGAGGACGTGGAAGGAGTCCAGCTGAGGGCACCTGGGACCCCCGCGGTCAGGCCGAGTTTGGCGGGAGCCCCTCTTCCCCTTCCCCTGGCGGAGCCCGCCCCCCGTAGGGTCTGACCCGGTGCCCCGCAACAGGCGCGTGAGGAGGAGCAGGCCCAGAGCGGCCGGGCCTCAGCTAGAGGGGCGCTCGAGGGGAACCGAGTGAAGTGAGGGCTTCGCCAGAGCAGTACCCCCTTCCCCGCCGTCCCTCCCTGACTAGCCGGACCTCGTCAGAGATTCCTTTGTCTTCGGCGCTGGCCCCTTCACACCAAGGTGGGAGGCTGAGGTGGGAGGTGGCAGAGCGGTGGGAGTGGGAGCAAGGCCGGAGCGTGGGTGGAGGCGCTGGTCGCGGGCTTGCAAGGATGGCACAAGGGAGACATCCAGGACAAACCATGGGGAACACAGCTGCCATTGAGAGAAGCTGCCCCGAGGAGGAAGGGGCTGCAAAGTTCAACCACCAGGCAAGGCAAGTCCACGAACAAAATCCCGGCTCTAAAAACAGAGCAGCAATTGTCACCATGGGTTAGACACTGAGTTACCTCTATTTTCATTTATGTCTAAGATAAACGCTACTACCCCATTCAAGAGACAAGGAGAAAGTCAGAAGGTTAAAATTCCAGTTTCTGGTCCCAGCTCCCTAAAGCCAGCTCCCTTCTTGTCTTTGCCAAAGTTTGCTTTTGTGAATCAGTAATCAGCACCCCCCCCTTTTTTTTTTTTTAAATGTCAGTCTGAGTTCCTTCACTCACAACCAAGAGAGTCCTGCTAATAACACACCTTTTAATCCAGCAATTTTACTTCTGGGAGTTTATTCCAAAGAAATATTATTACACAACAAAAGAGCCATATGCCTCACAATATTCACTGTGGGCTTGTTCATAAAATTAAAACAATCATAAATCTAAATGTCCAGTAATGGAGTCAGGGAATAAACTGGCATATTTATATAATAAACTACTACGGGCACAGGGCGTGTGGTGGCTTACGCCCGTAATCCCAGCACTTTGGGAGGCTGAGGCGGGCAGATCACCCGAAGTCAGGAGTTCGAGACCAGCCTGGCTAACATGGCGAAAACCCGTCTCCACGAAAAATACAAAAAAAAGGTAGCTGGGCATGGTGGTATAGTCCCAGCTACTTGGGAGGCTGAGGCAGGAGAATCACTTGAGCCTAAGAGGTAGAAGCTTCAATGAGCCGAGATGGTGCCACTGCACTCCAGCCTGAGCAACAAAGTGAGCCGCTGTCTCGAAACAAAACCAAACCTACAGAGCCTTAAAATGTTATATGTAGGGTTTTATAACTTGAATAAAGACTTTGGTTATAAGAAAGCAAGATACAAAATCATATATATATATCTATACACACACACACACACACAGAGTATAATCACAATATGAAAATGCACATAGAAAAAAACAAAGGAAATCCACCAAAATGTTACATCTTTGGGTGACAGAATTACATACAAATATTTTTTTCTTTCTAAAACATTTACGTATTTTCCAGTTTCTCTACAATGAGGATAAGCATGTATTATTAATTAAAATATTAAAACATTGATTTCAAAATTTTACATATATAATATATAAATTATATATAATACATATATATATGAAATTGCTGCTGAATAGGAAATCACTGGGCCTAGGTGAAAGATGACAAAATTTACCTGAGCAGTTTTTCCACTAATTGAATGATTTTTCTGCAATTTATAAAGGGTATATGGAAGTTAAAGAGGATGGGTCAATGTTTATATGTCTGTATTAGCTGTTTTCACACTGCTGATAAAGGCATACTGGAGACTGGGCAATTTGCAAAAGAAAGAGGTTTAATGAACTTACAGTTCCACATGGCTGGGGAGGGCACACAGTCATGGTGGAAGATGAAAGGCACTCAAGAGAAGAGAGAGCTTTTGCAGGGAGACTCCCGTTTTTCAAAACTATCAGATCTCGTGAGACTTACTATCACAAGAACAGCCCAAGAAAGCCCTGGCCCCATGATTCAGTTACCTCCCACCGGGTCCCTCCCACAACACGTGGGAATTCAAGATGAGATTTGGGTGGGGACACAGCCAAACCATATCAATGTCCAAGATATTAGTGAAAGGGAAGGGCATGCTACAGTGGGCCAGAGGAGAGAAAACATCTGAGTTTTAGAATACACAAAAAGAAAACGATGAGATCGCAGCTGATTCTTGACTGGTGAGAACTTGCTGGTTCGCGGGCAGAAGGAATGGAACTTTTAATGGCAAAGGGAAGAATACACTCATAAACATTACTTAAGATAGGAGGTAAGGGAGTAATGGGTAAGGTTACAGCATCATGAGAAGTTTTGTTTACAATGGGTTTACTGTATTTATTAGGATAATATTTTTTTAATCCTGAAGAATAGGTGTGCAAAATGAATTTAACATCTTCACATTTGTCCCAAGGTTGTTGATACCAGTATTATTATCTTACCTTAGCAATAGAATGATTATGCTTATTTTGGGTTGGAAAATGCCTAATGATCATGTAGCCCCTTATTTGGGGCCTATTCCTCTTCTATAGGGAGGGAAGGAAAGAATATCCGGAAAGCCTCATGTCTAAGTGCCCTGTATCCCTGGAGATCTTTATGTAGCAGCAGAGAATAGACACTAATAAAACCAGGTTTCCCTAGTTTGAGAACTGTTCAGTCTTGTGGGAGGATCTGGTAGAATGGAGAATGCAGCAATATCCTTCAAGTAACACTACATACCATACCTTAAACAAGGAATGTAGCATGAGCTGTGGCAAGGACCTATGTTATGATAGAAGGCAAAGCTTTTGCACTGGGATTGAAATCTAGGACTCTCTGGGTGGTAGATGTAGAATTACCAAGCCATACACAGAGCGCTGTGGGTCTGGGCTTAAGGAAATCTTGGGTCATTCCAGTTCCCCTCCCTTGATTCTTCCCCTGCCTGGGGGGATCCCTTGCTGATCTCACCTTGTGTGGGCTTTTTATCATCGTTGAAAACCTCACCTACTGAAAGCTGTACACGTTTTACTGGGAATTAAATGGGAGGTCCCACTAAGTTGAGGGCCAGACCCTGGACATTCGTGGATTCATGACCTTCCTGTAACAACTTGACCATCTCACCAGCCTCATCACCCTATTTTCCAATCACTGGAACAGATTATAGGGAAGGAAGAGGAACCACTCATAGCTCTTTTTAGACTTTTAAAATTAAAGTCTGTTAGAGCCAGGAGATATGATGCTTCAGTACTAGGAAAATGTTAGGTTATCTACAGAAACTTGTTGGTTAAATGAAATAAGCGCAAACGTTTGGGTTGGATATGACTTTGTGCTGGCGCCTAGATGGAAGGTGGGAACTGTCTTGCTTGATATCCTGCAACTTACGGAATGCAGTGAAATGTTATCTTCTTAAGACGTCTTATGCTATAATGTACAGTGGTTTCTTAATACTTTCCACAAAAATAAAAGAGGGTGGCAGAGAAATTATCTTTTTAAAAGTTATTACAGCAGAACAGAAAGCAATTATCTTTGCTTTGTCTAAAATCAAAACACCAACATAAGTATTTGTATGACACTTGGGCTCACAAAATAGAAAATTTTTCTGACCCATCCTTAAAAAGAAACAAATAAACAAACAAAAAAAAAACTTTAGAGGTTATTTTTACAAAATATATGATGAAATCCAGAAGATGCTTTTATCTCGTAACACCCATACCAGAAGATTAATCTCTGTGGTTGGTGTCTTGTTCTGGTTGAAAATGTGTTTGAGCCGAGCTTTGGAATCCTCACCAGTTAGAACATCTGTTCCACAGTTGTTAATGTTTGTTTGGTATCACTCAAAAGAAGGCAGCAGAAGGGAAGAATTTTTAACAATGAGTCCCAAGATAGACTAGACCAGCAGCACTGCTTATTTTGAAAAGGCATTTTTTTGTTTTTTTAGAGCAATCTGACCTGTATGTAAAAAAAATGGGCAGGTTGTTGGACCAAGAGATGGAGGTCCATCTAATACTGGAATGTAGTTTAGCTCGTTTTCATCTTCTCAATTTTTTCCCAGGCATATTTGTTTATTGAATTATTGCTGCATTCTCTACTACCAGAGCTTAGATTTTGAATTTTTAGAGATTTAAATGTTTAACTCAAAATAATTATAAGCGAGAGACTGATTTTACAGTATTAAATTAGAAGTATGAAAGAGTAAAAACGTTCTAGCTGTCTTAGAGAGAAAGTCTAGGTAAAATAAGTAAATATATTATTTGTGAATTTCTACCCTAGCCAAGAAAAGAGAGAACTGTTCCTTCTATAGGCTCTATGAAACAGAATTAAATTAATCAGGAAGTAAAGTATCTCCTTAATTTGCTAACTAAGGTAAGGTTTAAGAAAAATCAAGCTGACCTGCATCTACTGGGTAGAAAAATTATATTTAATGCAATACTCAAATTATTAGATGATGTTTTTAAAAAGATCAGAGCACAACCTCTGTGTCAATAATGCCATCTTTGAAATATTCTTATTACACCTTCAAGAGTTCAAATGGAGACAACTTAAATCGATTCTGAAAGTCCACCAGTGAAAAACCATTAGACCTAGCATCTGAAAACTCTGTAGAAACTGCCGGGTATTACTGAGACAGGGTCTTGATCTTTCACCCAGGCTGGGGTACAGTGGTGCGATCATAGCTCACTGCAACCTCGACTTTCTGGATTCAAGCAGTCCTCCCACTTCAGCCTCCTGAGTAGCTGGGGATACAGGCATGAGCCACCATGCCCAGCTAATTTAAATTTTTTTTTTTTGGTAGACACCAAGTCTCAGTATGTTGCCCTGGGTGCTGCTCCAAAATAAAATAGAAAGAGGGAAAGATCCTAACCCTTCAGACCATCTATTTAAAAACAGTGAAAAAATTGACAGGACTCTTCAGCTGAAAGAACAGCAATTCCCTCTTTAACTAAAGTCCCTTTCCTATTCACTACTTCAGCTGGTCCTCACAATATCTCTTTTAGGTCTATCAAAGCAAATATTTTTATCTCCATATTCATCAGTTTCCAGATAAGCAAACTGAGGCTCAGGGAAGAATCTTACCCTATGTCACAATAGTACTTCCACTTAGTCAACTACTTCAAAAATTCTAAATTACCTTGTACTTTTCTGTACCAGCTTCTAATTCCATTCTTCCTGTCCTCGTTCCTTTCTTTTTCCCTCTCACTTCTTCTTTCTTCCCTTTCCTCCTACAGTAATTGGGATGAATCTGTAGTGGTAGGAATTATGCTGTGTTGTTAGTGTTCACATAAGAAATATTTATACCCATAGTGGCAGGAGGGCTGAGAACTATTCATAGAAATACTGGTATTAAGTGGCATTAATATCAGCACTTCAATTCTGCTTTATTTCTTTACTGCTTCTATTGAAAATAGAAATGTGGCATACCATACAAAACATAAAACATCACATGACGTATTAGTGCTGAGCATTTTTTATCAAACAAAAATATACATGGCTTTGCATATGTATTCTTCAGGCTATTTACAAAATGTCTTACGCAAAACAAAACACATGGACTGCCCAAAGGAAAGGTTCTGGAGTAAGCCTGATCGAAGAAAGCAGATATTAGTGAGGTCAGGGAGAGCAAAGACAGGAGAGACATGGGGGATAAATGGTTGGCTGGGTGGGTGACCTGCGGCACAAAAGAAGTTTTGCTGATTTGCAGATTCAAGCAGCAGTGGTTTTCAACTTATTTTTTAAAGCATGAAGTGCTTTGTTCAGATAAATTTCACCCCAAAGCATAAAACAAATAGCACGAAAGAAGCAGAGTTCTCTGGCTGAAGCAGGGTGGGGAACCCTAGAGCCTTCCCTCCAAGGCCTTGCTAGTGGCTTCTGTGATGGGAAAAGCATAGCACAGACTTGAGGTTTTTGTACTAAACCATCCTTTAAAATAAGCAGGCAAACACAATTTCTTAAGATTAAAGTATGGGCCCCACAGCAACTATTTCACAAAGAGCCCCCAACTCAAGCTCACTCCAGCTCAGGGTTTCAGAGAGAAGAGGCTGCTGGCCAGGGATTCCTCTTTTTCCCAGAAACCTGATTACCTATCTTTAAAGCTGAGTGTACCCTACACAGGACAGGGGTGTGAAAATAGGTTTGGCTTCCTAGGGAAATGGCGGGGGTTGTAGGATTGTTGTGGGCTGTATCAAGTTTATCCAGTCCTAAAACAACAGTTCTGTTTAGAGAAAGTTATTCTCAACCTATATCCCTCAGTACTGCACCAGGAGATTAATCTTACTTTATATTCCTTTAACAACCCACTATTTTCAAAGCACACTATTTTTGCATCCATTGTCTTGTTAGATCCCCACTCCATGGGGCAAGCTAGACAGGTATTATGATCCCATTTTACAGATGAGGAAGCTGAGGCTCAGAAAGATGAAGAGAATGCTACAAGGTCACACAACTAATACATAGTTCTGATTCCCATCCCGAGCTTTAAACACACATGCTGTGTACATAGATCTTGCATCCTAGGGAGGTAGTAGTAAAGGCCACAGATTTGGTGTTACCAGCTTTATGTCCCTGGGGAACATCAGTGCCCTCATTATACAGCATGTGTGATAATTACATGCCTCACGACTTCACAGGATTTTGAAGAACAATGAGACAATTTGTAAAAGTAGTCTGTCATGTGCTATCTAAGGGTTAGTTACTCTCTCCCTTCCCCACCCCAACATTTTGGCAAGTTTGCTGTCCTTCTATTAACTTGGACCTCACTTTTACAAACCAAATACAATTTGTTGCACACTCTCTGTTTGTGTTGTGCAAGCCTCTTACTATTTTTAGCTGCTGGTCAGCATCCACAGGCAGCAGCTAGCTCCTCTTTTGCACCAAACCAAGCTCTTTATCTCTCCCAGTCAGAGATTTGAGTATGCATCACCAAAGGTTTGTAAGGCTGCCTTACCCCTAGTCCCAAGCAGTGTCCCCAGGGACTGTGGGTCAGGCTGATGACTTAGCAAGGCCTTAAGAGGTGGCAGGGGGAAGCTGGGCCTTTGCAGAGTCATCACAGGCCAGGGTCTTGTCTTTTCCTTGGCAGAATCATAACCTGAATTTGGCAAGTTCACTAGAAGGTGATCTGTGCTCTGCAGCTAAGTTCAGAGGGGATGACTTTGTAATGTCAAATGGCAATTGAATTATTTTGTATAGGTGTTCAAAATTGGGTTTAGGCTTCTTATAGATAGATGGGGGCCTCACTGAGGAGAGCAAGTTGCAGATAATAAAATGTGTTTGATAAAAATAAAATCAAAGTAAAAGAAACTTGGAATAATTTAGGGAATATGTACGTTTTATAGAATGAAAGCAACTTTTTTGGTTTTTCAAAGTATAAACATTATACATGTTCATTGCTACAAAAAGCAATTCAGACAACACAGCAACAGCAGTATACACAGAAGAGAAAAGCATCCATCCAGAGAAAGCTCTTGCTAATGTTTTTGAGTATTTTCCTCCAGACTTTTTCTTATATCTATATAGTTACCCAAATGGAATTACACTGTATATGCTGTTTTGTAAACTTTTTAACTTAATATGTTCTTGGACATCTTTCCATGCCGTTCAATATGTGTCATCTTTGTAACTAGTTGTATAATCAATGATATTTTTCACAAGCTGTGAGGTAGTCTTACTTTTGGAAGTCTTCTCTTCTAAAGGCACCATCGTCTTATCCTCCTCCCACCCTTTCAGAGGTCCTCGATGCTGGCTGGTTCTGAGAAACACACTGGCCTGTGATTTCTGACCAACACAAACAGCCAGCCAGAAATGCGACGAGCCAGCTGCATCTTCTCAGGCAACTTATTCAGCCAGGGCCTCAGGTTCTCTGAGTGTTAAATAAGAGGTTTGGGTAGAGATTTTCTATGATTCTTTCAGCTCTAAAATGACTTATTATCTCCTAGTTCACTTATCTCTGCATTGACCTTGGTACTGCGTGAAAGGGGGTCCCCTGGGGATCCCCAGCTATGCACCTGGACAATGTACTAGAAGGCCCTGGAGGAATTCTGCTGGTAGCAGATGGCTGAAGCTGTCAGGCCTGGGGGGAGGCACAAGGGTCGGGAGGAGGGTTGTGTCAGGAAAACAGCTCTGCCAATTTCCTTCCACTATGGCAGTGGGGGATGTCTACAAGGACTCATTCCATTCACAGCCTATCAGTAAATACAGGCTCTGGGGCCATTAGCTCTTCTTGAACACAAGTGCCTAAACTACCGGACAATCATAGTATTCAAATGTATTTTAAAAGTTCTTTTGCTTATATTATCTCACCTAATTCTCACCCCTCTTTTAGATGAAGAAATTGAGAAGCAGAGAGTATGATGATTTGCTTAAGACCAGATGATGATTATCTGCAGAATGAAGACAATCCTGACCTCCATCAGTGGATCCCTTCGCCATCTCTACAGTCTCCACATTGGATGGACACAGACCCATGACAGATGCACACATATGTGCAAAACACTCATACAGAACACTCTTCCACCTCCACCTCACTACTACGCAATCCCAAGACAGCATTGCCCTTCTCTGGACCCAGCCACTCAGTCAACACATATTTATGAGCATTATGCTAGGCCCTGGTAGCAAAATAATGAACACCGGAAGACACAGTTCCTGAGTCTCACAGAGATGACCCAGGATCATTCAGAGTCTAGGATGAGACAGGGATAAGGTGGGCGTGAGGATGGTAAGAGCAGCGTTGGGGAAGTACAGGATAAAATGAGAACACACACCAAGGGCACCTACCTAACTCTTTTTCTGAAGGACCAGGAAAGGCATCCTAGAGGATGAGACATCTAAGCTGAAATGCAAAAGATGAGTTGGAGTTGGCAAGGCCCAAGGTGAGGCTAAAAAGAGAGTTGAGAGTGTTCCAAGCAGAGGAAGGAGCAAAAACTTGGAGGCAAGAGCAGCATGGCACTTTTGAGGAACTGCGAGAGGTAGAGTGTGGCCAGGGATAATGCTCTTGTCTGGAGATGTGTCCATTGAGGCTGCAAAGGCAGCAGGTGTCTGTGTGTGAAGGCGGTAAACCTTGGTATTGATGGAGTTGGTGTTTGTCTTGCAGGCATTGGAAAGCCATTGACAGATTTAGTGAGCGCCACTGGTGACAAGCTCTTATCAAGACATTCTCTTTTTGCCCACTATAAGAATCTATGGGTATAAATGTTTTCTGATCCTACCTTAAGATATACTCTGGTTACAGCATCTGCAAAAATATAGATACTCAACTTCAGGATACGCTTTCAGTTTAGGCTCCCACCTCCATTTCACCTGCTTTTGCCAGTCTTCCTGGGTCTCTGTGATCTGTGCCAGGTTGGCCTGGATAACCACTGTGGCCAAGATGCATGGATATGCCAGTTTGTGGGCCAGACAGCTTCTAAGTCTCCCCTGTTCTCAGCCTCTGCTTTACGCCAGGGTCTAAACTCCAGCTGTCCAGCTGACAGAATATCAATTGACCAGACAAAATCCCTCACGAATACTGGAAAACAAGTTTAAACTATAATTAGAACTATGTGGGCTAGTAAATTCTACCCTCATTCCTCCAGCAAAGGGAAGCCATTATTGATATTTAACAAGTTATACACAATAGAAATTATCAATGAAAATGATACGTGGCTCATATATTCAATAGATAAGTGATCAATATTTAGATAATAAACTAAGTATTACAGGAACTTGTAAAAGGAGAAAGTTTAATACACAAAGAAATGGTAAAATAAATTATGATTTTAAAAATAAAACGTATGTATATTTGCTTGTATATACACAAAATATCTTTGGAAGGATTTCCAAGAAAATTAACACTAGTTGCTTCTGGCAAGAGAAACAGAACCTGGAGACAGGGATGGGAGGGAAGTTTTTTTGCTATACTCTTTAGAGTCTTTTACATTTTAAACAACAAGAATGTGATATCTGGTTTTAAAAATAATTAACATTTTAAAAACCATCCGTTCAGTAGAATCCCATCCAGTAATTAAAAAGAAATAAAGCAATTATAGTTACAAAATCGATAGTTCTCCAAGGTCTACTCTCACTTGAAAATAGCATATTTCAGAACATGTGTATGATATAACTTTATTTTTGAGGGAAAAGAAAAATATCAATCTGCATGTGAATTTTTAGTAAACATACGGAGAAAGGTCTCTGTGCTATGCAGTAGAACTGCCAATAGCCACATTTAAATTAATTAAAATTAAAATTTTAGTTCCTGGGTAGCACCAGCCACATTCAAGTGCTCAACAGACACATGTGGCTAGTGGCTGCCATACCGGGCAGCACAGATAGAGCAAGTTTCCATCTTTGTGGAAAGCTCCATTATACCGAATTAGATGAATCTGTCTAGACTGATAACTGACAAATGGGACTACAAGGATGTGAAAAGGGACTTTATACTTTATAAATCACATTGTTGTTGTTGTTGTTAACAATTACTTTTGCTATTTTATTATTATTTTTGTAATTTTACAAGAGAAGAAGACAGCTTGTACTTGTGTCAGGTGTTTATTCCTTATTAAATCATATCCTGCACTGTTTCTCAAATTGGGAAAATGACAAAGACGAAGAGAAGGCTGGAAGAAAAAGAGATAGGAGGGAGTAGAAGCATGACCAGGAAGCGGGTGAGAAGGAGCATTACAAAGTTTTTCACCTCAAATAAAACTTGGATTTGAAACGTTAAACATCCTTCTAGTTATCATCCCAGGACTGAGTGAAATGAAATTTCCTAAAATTATAAATAAATGGAACAAATTTTGAAACTCTGGTTTAGAATTGCCCCAGGTACCTCATTTTCTCTCCACCTGAAATAAGTTTATTCCCTGATGGGGGTCCAATTTTTTCTCAACAACTACAACAAAAACAACAAAAAGGACAAGGTGGTTTTAAATGTGGCTCTTGTGAGCTTCCCCTTCCTTTATCAGTCTGGAATTTAAATGGACACATTTGTCTTCACCACTCTCTTTTCCCTGGAAGATTTAAAATCGAGCCATTTGTTCTTGTAAACATAGAATTCAGGCAGATAGATACTGTCACCTTTGTTCTCTTTTGAGAATGTTGATCCTGCTGTACTGTTGTTACCACTCTACCTTGATTTATGTTGTTACCTCTGTCTGGAATATCTTCCCTTCAGACAGAGACTACTCAGATTCCAGTCATCTTTTAAGATCCCACTCCTCTGAGTCAGAACTGATGTAATCTAGTTCCTATTGTGGTTTGTGTGAGAATCAGTTGAAGATATGTCCATCTCCTGCATGGGATTGTGACCCTCTCTCCCACACTCCCTCCCCAGGACAGATAATACCTGTTCCTCCCAGTGTCCCAGCTGACCCAATGCCTGATAAGTGCTTAGCAGATGGTGGCATTTGATGTCCATCTTTTCCTCCACTCCCATAATCACCACTCTATTCTCTTCACTGAAGTGAATGCTATCTACTAGCCAACCATGTCCTGTGGGAAAACAAATTGTGGTTTGTTGAGTAATGTCCCCCTAAAGAGGTCCACATCCTTATTCCTACAATCTGTGAATGTTACCTTATATGGCAAAAGGGATTTTGCAGATGTTATCAAATTAAAGATCTTGAGATGGGGAGATTATTTTGGATTGTCTGAGTGGTCCTAATGTAATCACTTCATAAGAGAGATGCAGGAGATCAGACAGGGAAGACAATGTGAGGATGGAGGCTGAGGAGCAAAGGTGACATGAGTCAAGGAATAAGGAAGGTCTCTAGAAGCCGGAAATGGCAGGATTCTCCCTTAGAGCCTCCAGAAACGAACCAGCCCTGCAGACACCTAATACACAGATGAACAGAGGATGGGTGCCAGTCTTCAAGGAGCTCATTTTCTTTTTACTCAAGGGAGGAAACTATGACAGCGGTTGGAAGTGAGAGGTAACAGGGGTCTACTCTAGGGCAGAAACACTGGGAATGGAGACGATTGGTCAACTGGGGAATCTACTGGCATTAAAATGGACAGGAGTGATGGGGAGCTGGAGGCAGACGAAGGGGAATATAGGCTGTCACTTCTATGCTCTTCATTGACCACTTTCTGCCTTGTTGGAGGTTAGCATCCCACCAGCCCACCCACTTCATCCGCATGTCTATCCTTCAAAGCTGTCCTTTCCCCTTTAAAAGCCTGTTTCTTCAGTTAATTCCAATTTAGGGCTGGGAAAAAGGAAGTTGATTAAATGAATTCCCGCTGAGATTAAAAAAAAAACAGTTGGTAGTGCCTTTAATCTTCCCAGGCGTGTGGGCATTTACAACAGGCATTACCTAACTGAAAGTGCTCTCACTAAATGCTGGTCGTCTAAGCCAGTGGTCCCCAACCTTTTTAGCACCAGGGACCGGTTTCATGGAAGACAACTTTTCCATGGTGGTGGTGGAGTGGGGGGAACGGTTTTGGGATAAAACTGTTCCATCTCAGATCATCAGGCATTAGGTAGATTCTTATAAGGAGCCTGCAACCTAAATCCCTCATGCACAGTTCACAGTAGGATTTATGCTCCTATGAGAAATGCTGCTGATCTGACAGGAAGCAGAGCTCAGGCGGTAGAAACTTGCCTGCCCTCACCTCCTACTGTGCAGCCTGGTTCCTAAGGGACCACGGATCATACCTGTTTGCAGCCTGAGGTTTGGGGACCCCCAGTCTGCACCATATTACCAAGGCAAGAACTCCCTGGAGGGTGAATCACTTGGTTAAGAATCTGTTCTGGAGTCTGGATCTCCTTTCTTGCACACCACTGGGTGACCACAGAATGTTGTTGTGTCATCTCTGGCTGCTCTCCTGGAAGCTTTTCCAGGCCAAGTCCCTAACTGATTTTCTCTTTTGACCCCTGAAGACTGAGCCTGGGCTCCCTGTGTGGCCGAGGCGTTCAATTACCTGATGTAATCTATTGTTCTCTAGCTGCTTCTCCTGTGAATGCTGGTCAGCTTGACGGGAGGATAATTTAGAAAGGGACCATGTAGTGTGATGGACTGAGACAGGGCTTAGATTGAATTCTGGCTTTGCCAAGTACCAGCTATGTGGTTTTGGGCACATCATTTCACTTCTCTGAGATTCTATTTTATTTTGTTTTCTTTTTTGAAACCTGAGATTTAAAAAAACCGTTGGTAGTGCCTTTAATCTTCCTAAGCATGTGAGCATTTACAACAGGCATTACCTAACTGAAAGTGCTCTCGCTAAATGGTGGTTGTCTAAGCCAGTGGTCCCGAACCTTTTTTGGCACCAGGGACGGATTTTGAAGAAGACAACTTTTCCATGGTGGTGGCGGTGGTTAGGGGGGATGGTTTTTTTGAGACAGAGTCTCACTGTGTCTCAGGCTGGAGTGCAGTGGAACGATCACAGCTCACTGCAGCTTTGATCTCCTGGGCTCAAGCAATCCTCTCACCTCAGCCTCCTGAGTAACTGGGACCACAGCCCCGTGCCACCATGCCTGGCTAATTTTTGTATTCTTTTTTTGTAGAGACAGAGTTTTGCCATATTGTCCAGGCTGGTCTTGAACTCCTGAGTTCAAACAACTCTCCCACCTCAACCTCCCAAAGTGCTGGAATTACAGGTGTGAGCCACTGCACCCACCCTCTATTTTCTTCTCTGACCTCCTAGGGCTGTTTCCAGAGACACATAAGTTAACATTTGTACAGGACCTGGCAAGAGGCAAGTTCTCAATCGAGGGGAACCATGATTCCATCACTTCTGTGGCTTCCTCAGCAGTCAACAGGGCTGAACACATATTACTGACAGGCCAGCAACACTTTACACTTGCAGTCTACAAACTAGAGACTCATTTAGTAGAATGACATGCTCTCCACAAACCCTGACATACATGGCTTTCTGTCTGTCCATTCTGTTTCGAGCAATCGGAAATGGAATTTAGGGAGTATTTCTAACAGTGTACCAAATAGGATTAATTGGCCAGGCACGGTGGCTCACACCTGTAATCCCAGCACTTTGGGAGGCCAAGGTGGGTGGAATACCTGAGTCCAGGAGTTTGAGACCAGCCTGGGCAATGTGGTGAAACCTTGTCTCTACAAAAAATACAGAAATTAGCCAGGCGTGGGCGTGCATGCCTGTAGTCCCAACTTCTTGGGGGGATGAGGCAGGAGGATCACTTGAGTCGAGGAAGTCAAGGCTACAGTGAGCCAAGATTGCACCACTGCATTCTAGCCTGGGTGATAAAGTGAGAGACCCTGTCTAAAATTAAAAAAAAAAAAAAAAAAAATCATACAATGACCACGTTTAGGAATTGGGGAATTGGGGAAGACTTCAAAGGCATCAGGTATGGGCAAATTGCCCAGTGTGACATCTTTCTGGAGGGTAGTAAGCAGTATAATGCCCTTCAAAGATGTCCATGCATAATCCCTGGGACCTGTGAATATGTTACCTTCTATGTAAAGAGGCTTTACAGATGTGATTAGGTTAAGGACCTTGAGATGGGGATAGCATCCTGGATTATACAAGCAGGCTTAATCTGATCACATGAGTCATTGAAAGTAGAAAAACTCTCCCACTGTGGGAAGAGAAAGACATGACTTTGGACAAATGGTGGATGAGATGCAATATGGCTGGCTTTGAAGATGGATGGAGGAAGGTGCCATAAGCCAAGGAATGTGGGTGGTTTCTAGAAGCTGGAAAAGGCAAGGAAATGGATTCTTCCCTAGAGTCTCCAGAAATACATCTTGCACCTTGACTTTAGTGACAGCTGTGTTGGACTTCTAACTTACAAAACTAGTAGATTTGTATTGTTTTAAGCCATTAAGTTTGTGGTAATTTGTTATGGGAGCAATAGGAAACTAAGACAAGTGACAACGAACACAACAACCCAGAGAGGCCAGCATGGTCATGTTTGCAAAGGAAGCAGCTTTTACTTGTCTATAATAAACATTTTCAGCAACTTCATTTGTCATCTGTAGCATTTTACAATCCTTCACTCTTCTGATCACCTTCCTAAATATAATTCTGTGTACAAGCTTCCATGTTAAAATGCAGCTCCAGAATACAGCCAACGCGCCATGTGTGACTCCAGTCCTGAAGAGTGCGGGATGCATCCCTTGATCTATATGCTCTGCTACTGTTCCTACAGCCTAAGATTGAGTTTTTGTTTTTGTTTTTGTTTTTCCGTTAATTCACTCTCAGGCCAGATTTACCTCATTCCGTCAACTTCCAAAATGCAGTTTTGGGGCAAATAAATAGGCATACGAGAGATGTAATATGGCCCAGCAAAAATCCAGGACTTACATTGTTCCATCAATGATGGAAACAGGCTTCACTGCCAGATTTATAACTCTCCTGAAATACAGATGGAAACTAGCAGGCTGGATGGCTGTCACTGTGATTATAGCCTTTTACCATAACCTTTGTAAGGCAGGAAGAATTATTTTTAGATTATTTTCTTTTTCTAATTGCTAAAGAAATATAAAACTTAGAAAGTTTGCCACATTCCCACCTCAGATATATTTATCAACAGATTAGAATCTTAAAACTAGCATTTTTATACATCCATCCAAGGGAAATAAATAATTGTGTACATATAAGAGAACTTCTTAAAGAAAGGAGCCCCTAGGAATAGATGGGGACCTCGGAACATTTGTTCTCAGCTTTCTCAACTTCCACCACCTGTAGCATAACCCAGGAACCACACTTTCAGTAATAAGGCTGAAACATGGTAAGATTTCCAATCATCAAGGAAATGATAAACATAGTTAACATGTATGGAAGGTTTACTAAATTCCAAACAGTGCACCAGTTCCTTTAATGCTCATAATGACTCTATGTGGTAGGTACCATTATCATCATAATCTCTACTTTACAGATGAGGAAACTGAGGCATAGAGCGGTTTGGTGGCTTGCCCATGGTCACAAACCTAGCATGTGGTAGAGTTGGAATTTGAACCATGGTAGACTATCAGCAAACAAACCATATGCTCAACCACCCTGCTACACTGCGGAAAGATTAATTGGCTTCATTATACTGCATCTATTAAGGCAGGAAGAAAAAAAAAAACTAACAGACTTAGTCTTTTTCTAAAAATAAGGATTGAAACAAAGGGCATTTATGAAAAAGCCAGTGACTCCAGACACACTATTCCTACAATAATTTTAGAAATGTTTCTTTCTAATTTAAAAGATAAAAATGTATCTTCACTGTTGAAATGTTGGGCAATATTAAAGTATAATGAAGAAAATAAAAATCACGTCGTTTCACATAGCTGCTGCTTTCTATGTGCTAAATCAGTGTTTCTCAAAGTGAGATCAGTAGGCCAAGGATATTAGATCACCTGGACCTCATCTTTACAATGCGGATTTCCCACCCCAGACCAACAAAAGTAAAATCCCTGAGGAACTGGACCTCAGAATCCCGACTTGCAGCAGTACTTTACAGTTTGCTGCCCTACAAACTATGGAACCCATTCAGTAGAATCATATGTTCTCCAAGGACCCAGACACTACACAACCTATGCAAATTACCGTTTGAAAACTTATTTTTATTTTTGAGACAGAGTCTCACTCTGTCGCTCAGGCTGGAGTGCAGTGGGGCGATCCCGGCTCACTGCAAGCTCCGCCTCCCGGGTTCACGCCATTCTCCTGCCTCAGCCTCCCGAGTAGCTGGGACTACAGGCGCCTGCCACCACGCCCGGCTATTTTTAGTAAAGACGGGGTTTCACCATGTTAGCCAGGGTGGTCTCGATCTCCTGACCTCGTGATCCGCCCGCCTCGGCCTCCCAAAGTGCTGGGATTACAGGCGCGAGCCACCGCGCCCGGCCTTGGAAACTTTTTTCTTTGTTACAGAGTCTTACACTGTCCCCCAGGCTGGAGTGCAGTGGTGCGATCTCGGCTCACTGCAACCTCCACCTCCCAGGTTCAAGCAATTCTCCTGCCTCAGCCTCCCATGTAGCTGGTATTATAGGCACGCACCACCATGCCCAGCTAATTTTTGTAATTTTTTTAGTAGAGACGGGGTTTCACTGTGTTGGCCCGGCTGGTCTTCAATTCCTGACCTCAAGTGATCCGCCCGCCTCGCCTCCCAAAGTGCTGGGATTACAGGCCTGAGCCACCGCACCCGCCCCATTTGAAAACTTTTATTAGATGTCCATTTTGTCTCAAGGAGTCCAAAATTGGATTTAAAGAGTATCTCTAGTAGTATACTAAATTTGACTAATATTTAATTTTAAATTTAAAAGTAAGAATTACATTTTTAGTCTTTCTTATGCCCGGTAAAGTTTGAGAAATGCTGCCCAAGGGTTAACAAGAGAGGTGCAGAATTCTTGGACTCTGTATTCAAAACTCATACTGTACCCAGAGAACTAGGCCTCCTTTCCATCTGAAACCAAATTGTCTTTAGAGGTACTAAAGAAAGGAGAACTGAGGAAACCATGCCCCATTTGGAAGTCAGGCTTAGGATGGGGGAAAACAGGACCTTTACAGATTACTTGAAGGGGATATTCTCCTGGCCTTTAGCTATAGGCTCTGTGCCCAGGTCAGCTACAGCTTTCATGCAGCCTCAGAGGGCCCCCAACCCAAGCAGCGTTTCTGTCCTCAGCTCTGAGCTTGATTCGGAGACCTGCATTTGGCTTTGCTTTTCCAGAAAGCAAAATGGCTCTTCTCCATGAGCACCAAGCTCATATTCCAGCTATTAGCCAAACAAAGGATTTTCCAAATATAGGCCCCAAAAAGCATGTGCACTTTGAAGGCCACAATAAAGCTTAAATCGCTAAAACTTATTAAAAAGAAAGCCAACAATTGTCGCCAAAAGCGTGAGTCCTTAGCAGAACAGCAAGACAAAAGCCAGAAAGAGGAACAAAAATATGCATTGTAGGGGAGGGGCTGGCAGGGAGGTGTAGATTTATATGGAAGAGTTGACATCATTGTTTCCCAATAATACTCAGCATGCAGGAAACAGATGGGAAAGAAGTGGTGGAAGGGGCTACTTATGGTAACAGGGCATGCTCTCTGTTTAGAATCCTGCCATTTGGAACCTAAGTGTTTTACTTTGAAAAACTGGGGATGGGAACTCAATTGCCAGAAGTTTTATTAAGTCTAACTAAATCCTACTGAACTTATCACCTTGGCAATGCATGGCAAAATGGAGCTCTGCGTATCAGACCTGTTTTACTGCTAGCATAGCTATGTCTCGTTGGGTCAAGAGCAGACAAAGCCATGGAAGGAGAATTTAATGTTGGACAGACACAGCTGGAGTCTTGCTTCTCCCACTTCCTGGCTGGGTGACATGAGGCAAGTTACTTAACCTCTGAGTAGGTCCACCTTTATAAGATGGGGATAAAACAGAACTTTCCATATAGTCAAAGACTCTGCAGTTGGACATTCATGCCATACAGATAGATTTAATCAAGAAACAGAGGGTCAGCTAGCATCATTTTTAAAAGTTTTATCTTTTTTTTTGTTTGTTTGAGACAGAGTCTCACTCTGTCACTCAGGCTGGAGTGCAGTAGCGTGATCTTGGCTCACTGCAACCTCCGCCTCCCGGGTTCATGCAATTCTTTTGCCTCAGCCTCCCAAGTAGCTAGGATTACAGGCGCCCGCCACCAAGCCTAGCTAATTTTAACAGAATTCTCCATTCTTCTGTGCTTGGGCAGGGGATAGACAAAGCCACGATAAGCAAATCAAAGGCCACTCTTGTTACTATCAGCTGGTTTGCCATCTCCTGAGGGCAGGTTCACTCCCCTGCAGCTGAAGGCAGGCTTCTGTCAGCCCAGCCAGGCTCGGCCTCACCACTCTAAGTACCCTCAGCTGTAAGCCTCTTCTTCCCCAGGGTGCAGAGGGGTGTGACCAATTCCAAGTGTCAGGCAAATCCCTGTGGTTTCCTGCCTCTAGAGACCAACCACCCCATCCTCCCATAGCTCTGTCATACTCAGTCAGATGATGTTTGTTTTATAATTTTACTGATTTTTCCCCTGGTGAAAACAACCCACTCTGTCTGATGCTTCTTTCTCACTTGGCTGCCTCACACATGCATGTCCCCTGCTTGCTCATCCTCTGCAGCCCTCATTCCATTCTTCTTTGTACTTCTTTTAGTTGTTTTCCCTCTTTGAATCCTTTAGGTCAAGAGCAACTTGACAGCATCTCTGTAAAGCCAACAGTGTCCGGCATGTTAGAATCCCATTGTATACTTGTTGCCTTGAATTGAAAGTCCCATTCCAGATAGGTTCTGATTAAAAACATGAAAAGAGTCCAGGCACAGTGGCTCACACCTGTAGTCCCAGCACTTTGGGAGGCTGAGGTGGGTGGATCACGAGGTCAGGAGTTCAAGACCAGCCTGGCTAACATAGTGAAACCCTGTCTCTAATACAAATACAAAAAATTAGCCAGGCATAGTGGTGGGCGCCTGTAATCCCAGTTACTTGGGAGGCTGAAGCAGGAGAATCGCTTGAACCTGGGAGGTAGAGGTTGCAGTGAGTCGAGACGGCGCCATTGTACTCCAGCCCGGGCGACAGTGCGAGACACCGTATCAAAAAAAAAAAAAAAAACATGAAAAGAGCTGGGGAAAGAAATATGCATAATCACACAAATTAGCTCAATTGCCTTCACATAGGCTATAGATTTATTTACGGTTTCTGTTTTCTAGTGTCCGTAACGGTGAGAGCTGGTATATGTTGCTTTTGGGGGGAGGGGTGACATTCACCCGTCTCCCTCCAGTGGTGGTGGGAAGGGGGCCTGCAAGGCATTCTGGGCCAGCATCAGGCCATGGGCGTGGTACCAGGGCCTGGTATGCATCAACCAAGCTTAAACAAGAACAAAGACTGCCTGAGACTCGATCCCAGAAACTCAGTTGGTTCTGGGGCCTCGCCAAGAATGTGGTTCATACCAAGGAGTGATTGGTGAGGCACTAGGAAAAGGCGGTGTTTCTGGGGAGTTCTGTGCAAAGCCTGGATCAGTTTCTATTTGGGAGTAGCAATGAATCCCTGTGGGGACCATTAAGCAATTGGATTCCTGATAATCCAACACATTAGTAATGTGCTTTGTCCTGAGCTTCCTAGAAGGGCACAAACACTGGTTTTCTGAAGAAGGAATTAGGGTCAATGAATTAACTGCTGCATGTCCCACAAGGGGCTCATCCTGAGAGAGCCACAGTGAGCTACCAGATCTGCCTTCAGGGGAATTCACCATCGATTTGCATACACAAAGTGTTAAAGAAGAAAACAACAGGTAGAATGCATAACAAATTGGGTACTCCTGACCCTAAAGCAGTGGGTATTCCAAGAGGTGAAGATGTAGCTGCAGTGGGCAAGGGACCTGAGAGGAAAAGATAGGGTCCGGCTGGGCTTCAAAGCTGGTAGGTTTAGATCCATGTGTGTGAAATGCACCTTGCAGAAGGTAAAGTGCTATGCAAATGTCCTTTGTTGTTAGGAGCCTTCTTGGTTTAGGCTGGGGGAAAAACAAAGCAAAGGGAGAAAAATCGTTTTTCATAGGTTGGGGCAAAACTGTTAATGCCAAATTATTAAATGTGCTATCCTAGGAGATGTGATTCATGCTTAAGACCGTGGCCTTAGGAGTCATACAGATCTTGATTTCAATTCTGCCTTTCCCATCTCTATAATCTCGGCATCACTTGGTTAAATCACTCAGTTTTCTCTTTTGTAAAATGGGGATTAAAATGCCCAATTCTTAAACATACTGAAATATTACTTTGCATGTGTAAAGTAACTGGCACAGAGTAAACAATCAACACAGATAAGTAGCACTTACTACCAATGAAAATAACAAGGCCTGATGTGGGACTCAGGCTTCATGCCTAAGTCCTTTTTCTTCCTCAAAGAGACCTCCTCTTCCTCCTCTTCCCTTCAGCCACTCAGCAGCCTGATGTTTTCATCTTTCTCTATCAAATTCTGCTCTTAGAAAAAAAATCTAGCACCAATACTTATTCTCCTCTGAATTACAGTCAGCCTGTTTGTTCCCAGGGGTTTTAAATTTGAAGCCTTCATTGAAATTGTATACTGCAGCAAAGTCTAGAGAGACAGGGAGTGCTATCTAGACTCCTGAAGTTCCAGCAGGCTGTGGCCCTCGCTCAATCAGTACTTGAGGCTAGCCTCTTGGGGGAGAAATAGCAAGATCAGTTCAACTCAAGAGTGGCATTTGTGTTGGTGCATAGGGGGAAACAGCTCAGGAAATTGGGTAGGACATGTGCCCATAGGCAAAAAGAAAAATAACTTGAAGCTTGGGGATAAGTGGAAAAATGTCACATTGGCTTAAATACACAGCAAGCACTGAATGGAAAGAAAGCTAACTCCATGTTCCTGGGCCTCAAGGCTGGTCTGAAGGCACCGCCAGAAGGCAGTGGAGTCCTGAGACGCAGAGGCCAGGGTGGGAAGGCGGCTCAGCGCAAGTGTGATCTGTTCTGGAGGAAATGAGCAATGGGGGTAGCCCCAACTAGAAGACTCTATCACTACTTTGTTCCAGAATCTTTAGCTAGACTTAGCTAATGGCAAAGGAGGTGGCAGGGCAGTGACAGTTCTTATGCCCAGAGTCTTGGAACTTAGAGCCCCATCCCCTTTCTCCACCCACTGCAGCAGAGCCTCACCCACAGCCACAAAAGCCCAGGAAACCTCTCTGCGGTGAGGTGATTCCTGGTAAAAATAGTCCCCATCAAGTGCTTTAGAACTGTCTTGATCAGTCAACTTCTGGAATTCGGAATGTGTTTCCCCTCACACCTGCTTCCATCCTACAGAAAAGGTTCCCAGGCTAGCCCACAGATGCCTAACAAGCTAAGGGGAGGATGATAAAACAAATGCATCAAAAACTACAGTTCTAATGGCACTGGAGCGTGTCCACCGCTTACAGCATCAGCTATGGGAAAATGTGTTCCCAGTTTCAACATGTTTCCCTCTGTGCCAGTACAAGAGCAGGCCTTCAGCTCTCCCTCACCCTGCAGACGGTTCTTAGCTCCAGGGAAGGGCTGGGGCAACAAGGGAGTGGGCTTCCTTAGCAGCCCCAAAGCCTGAGCCTCCTGAAGCTGGAAGGCATCTGGTTGGCAGCCAGTGGGGGTAGACAGGGGAGAAGAAAGGGTGAGGCTGTCCTTGTGGCCCAGGGGCTCTTGGCAGAGGTCTAAAGAGTGGGCAGAAGGGAGGCATGTGGAAGTGGTTCTTTCTAGTCTCTGTGTGGGTTGTCATCTCCAGACTACACAGAGTAAGTTACAGCTCGGCCTCAAGTTAGCCAATCAGTTTGCTCCACGTTTAAAGCCTAATTCTCCTTTTTCAATTCTTTCTGTTTCATTCTGGGAGCCCAAAGGCGGGGATGCCCGCTAAACTCAAGCCCACAAAGTTGCTGTTCTCACTCCACAAGCTCCACATCCAGGATCTGACTTCTGCTTCATTTCTGCTGGACTCAGCAGTGGCTGTGTCCTTCTTTCTTTATTTCTTTTTTTTTTTTTTTGAGATGGAGTCTCACTCTGTCGCCCAGGCTGCAGTGCAGTGGTACGATCTCAGCTCACTGCAACCTCCACCTCCTGGGTTCAAGCGATTCTCCTGCCTCAGACTCCCAAGTAGCTGGGATAACAGGTCCCCGCCACCACGCTTGGCTAATTTTTTTGTATTTTTAGTAGGATGGGGTTTCACCATGTTGGTTGGGCTAGTCTCGAACTCCTGACCTCAAGTGATCCACTCGCTTTGGCCTCCCAAAGGCGTGAGCCACCGTGCCCGGCTGTGGCTGTGTCTTTCTCAGGCCTTTTGAGGGCCCTTTAATTTTAAGGTGACCTTTAGTTCCTGAGTGTATACTGATGATCCACCCTGTAGTGACTGTGAGAAATCCCTGCATAAATTGGCTTCTTCATTCCGTAGGGCAAGCAACCTGCTTCGGGTCCCTTTTGGTGATGGATTAGCTCAATCTTACCATATCATTTACTCATTTAATTGGAGCCTCATCACTCAGTCCTGGATGGTAGGTGGTGATGCTAGGGTAAACTCAGGGTGCCACGATAATAGCTACACTTATGGTTTACCATGTGCTTGCCCTCTGCTAAGTGCTTTACCTATATTAACTCATTTATTTTCATATCAATCCTATTATCATTTCATGAGTGAGGATACTGAGACCCAGGGAGGGTAAACAACTGGCTCCAGGGTCACTCAGCTGGGAACAAGCAAAGCTGGCATTCTATTCCAGGCAGTAAGGTTCCAAAATTCCTAATGGGATCCTCCAGCAGGGGCACCTGCCTCAGGAGGATCAGAGGTTTCCAGAATCTTCCAAAGCTGAGAGTCAAAGGAGGAAGAGTTAGTCAGGGAAGGTGTGACCATGATGTGCCAGGCAAGCTGCTGGAAAGGAAGCAACTAAGCCAAAAAAAAAAAAACCCTGCCTTCATTCTCCATTCAAGGTTAAATATTTTCTTGAACAGAAAATATTTACCTTCTTTGCTAAGACTTTGCTGCTGCTGATGTTTGAGTATCTTGTCTATTTAACTGGAGATCAAAACTTTCAAATTTTCTTCAGCTTTTCCTTCAGCTATGACAGCTAATTTCAAAGCTTAATTGATCTGAAAGTTTGTTCATATCCCCTAGACCATAACTTTCTTGAGCCTGCAGCCCATCTTTTTTTTTCACAGTATCTACCACAGTGCCTTAATAAATATTTGTTAAATAAATAGATAAACAAAGAAAGAGAATCATTTAGCCTCAGAAACGTAGAAGAGTCACATCTAAAAGTTCCCATTGCCTTGTCCTTGTTCTTTGAAATACTGGGGCTTACTCTCATCAAGGTTGAAGTCATACTTGTAATGGGCAGTTATTTGTTATGAACCCTCCCTCTGTCATGCCTCAAATCAAACATATACATTATATATTAAAGATATGTCTCATATATATGTTAATGTATATTTTTTCAGTGCGGTAAGAACTAGGAAAAAAAATTTTAGGAATAAAAAGGCTGACGGTTCTTATCAAACATTCAGAAGGTGCATTCTGAATGGCTAAGGCTGCTTATCCAGGGGAAAATGGTCTGTAATCTGAGCAGAGATTACCACCCTGCCTACGTATCCACATATTCTAGGAAAGATTCTGATTTCATCGTTCTTACAGGGGTCTGAGCATCAGCATTTTTTTCTTAAAGCTCTCAGGTAATTCTAATGTGTTGCTATCACTGAGAGCCATGGGGCCAGAGCAAGCAATATCACCTTTCAATTTTTTTTAAGTACAACTTCCATTTTATTTTTCTCGAGAGGACAGTTTTCCCTCAGCCCTTAAAGACTCAGCTCCTTACATGGGCTTTGGTGGAGACCGTAGGACAACACAGGCACATCCAAATCAGGGTGGGAGTGTTTGGTCCTTGCAGGCTTCATGAGATCAATTCCTGACTACCTTGCTGTGAATGGCACAACTCACACAGTAATGTAGCTTCACATACAGCTCGAGAAATACATAGGCGGTGAAAACGCTTGCTTCAGAAATGTCCCTGACAGCAGTGGCCTCTACTATGTTTTGAATGAGGAACTTCTTAATAGCCTTGTCTTTGGGCACGCATTGGGCACAGTTTGTGCAGCGAAGAGGCCGCAGGTAGCTGCAGCCCTTTTCGGCACAATCATCGCCCCTTCTTTTCTTTGTCAACTGGGAAGCTCGGTATCACTTTTTACCAGGGAGTGGGTAAAATGAACAAGTTTGTTCAGAGGAGCAAAAAATCCTCAGCCATTAAAGTAAAGCCAACCCAGAGGAAGAAGACAATTTTCCCTATAACACTCTCTTACTTGTCTCTTGGCTCCTGGCCCCAACCATCTCCAAGCTCTACTAGAAGACCCAGAACACTTGGCGTATAAAGGAGAGGTAGCAAATGACCATGGGCATATTATGACCTCGCAGAGCTTCACCCACAACCTTCCAACCTTAGGCAGGAACGTGATGTGGTTTTCATTATACAGCTGAAGCAAGGGCCTTCTTATTCAGTGGTCAAGAAAAGAAAAAGAAAACTGTACTATTTTCAGCAGCAGCAGTAAGGAAGGGATGATCTCCCTTTATTGCAGACAGGAAGAGAAAGTTAGCTGGTTCCCAGGGGAGAGCTGGGGGTTGGGGACAGCAGCCACTGTGTTGGAGGGGAAGTGCAACAGGCTCTGGGCAAGTCTGCCAGGAGCCACTTCATGCCATTCTTGAGTGTTCTTACCAGGCTAAGAGTGTTCATTGCTCCCTTCTTATCAGGCTAGAGAAAAGTGGTCAAAGAAGAGGGAAAATTGGTCCTGGATATCAGGTCCCGCTGTGTAGCCAGTGAGGGGTGATCAGAGCAGGGTCTGAAATTGGCATCCATGTAGATACCTGCAGAAATTGCATACACGGTGTGTGTGTGTGCGTGTGTGTGTGTGTGTGTGTGTGTGATTCTAAGGAAAGGGTTTCTGTTTTTCATCAGCTTCCCAAAGATTAAGGTTGACAACTGGCCCTGAGCAGTGTCTGCCCTAAGCTGAACACCTATTTGTAAACCACACGCCCGGCCTTGTCAGATTTCTCCAGTTGAAAGTAGCAGGGCTGAACCTCAGCAAATTACAGAAGTATATGACATTCAATCTCTGTCTTCAGCCTTTGTCTCCCCAGAGTTCCCACTCAAGCGTGTGGAGTCCCCATGTTCAGATGCCCTGAGCATAGCTCGTTGTCACCCTGCTTTGTCCTCCACTCCAGCTCAGGGCTTTCCTTCCCTGTCCAAGGACAGGGGCTGTCTTTGCGTCCCTAAATCTTTGGTCTTCCCCTCTCCCTTTGTACTCCCAGACCCGAACCTATTTTTCCTATCTCAGTGCAGGTCCACTGCACCACCCTTGACCTTCAAAGCTCAGTAACCATGATGTTAGTCCAGGGAGCCCTTCTCCAGCCCCCTGGCTCCCAGTTACCACACTGACTTGTCACCCTCAGCATTCTGGGGTGATCTTCCAAGGTGGTGGGCAAAGGGCCAGTGCCCAGCTCAGCTTTTCCTCCCAGAAGCAGAGTCCAGGCTTTGTCTGTGAACCAATACATGTTTCAGAGAGTCCAGGAAGAAGCAACATTACTTTAGAGAAAACCATTAGCACTAACTTTGTTCATTGATGCTACACTATGACAAATATATGGAAAAAACCTATCCAACTAGTTTTAGCTGTGGGAAAAAATAAATTCTAATTACTCTTATTTACATAAGCAGTATATTATGCATGCCTAATTTCCGTGTAGCACAATAACAGTGTGTGGATCATTAAGTGGGTCAGTTGCCTTTCCTTCCAAAGCTGAACTCTCATCAGGTATGTTCAGTCTTGAAAGTTTGCTGATCCTGTAGCAGGGCTGTCTGCTTTCAATTTAGGGGGAAAATATCATTAGAAGAGAATGTTGGCTTAGACATAGAAGCCAGGGAGGGCAGAGGAACCTAACAGGCCAGGGAGGGCCCTCTGATCCTTCATGATTAGCTGTATCACCTTAGGCAGGCCAATTTACCCCTCTGGGCTTCTTTTCCTCCTCCCCAGGGTGGGGAACCCTGGGTACTGGTTTGCTGTTCTTTTAAGCAGTAGTCTCTTTCCTCTTTTTTTTTTTTTTTTGTCTAAATGAAACATATGCAGAAGCCCAAAATATAAAGCAGGTGAAAGAACAGCTACCTAAAGCTGCCTCTGAGGTATCTTCACAGAACCCTGGGGTTCTGGCTCATCCTATGATCTATTAGTTTGTAAGAATGAACAGGGCTGGCAAGCACCCCTATGCAACTCTCATAGCTTTGAGGGAGGGGCCAGAATAACACCCGCATGGTGAAAGGTGGCATCCCAGGAGCATTCCTAGTGTACCTGGAGGTTAACTTGAAGGCCCCTGCAAAAACAGGTGAAGGGAAGCATTTCATTGTAAACTTCTGACGACACTGGCTAAGAGGCATACTTAGAGTTCTCTCATGCTCAAAAAAAACTCAAGCCAAGTGATTTTTATCTCAAATCTACCTCTCCAGATGGTTGGTGAGGATTCAACGAATTGTTCAGTTATGCATCAATTTCAAAAGAGTCAGTTTTGAAACTTGTGGTTCTCCAAGCTCTAAAATCCTAAGCTATTTGTCCTAATGACACAGCACACTGAACTCTAGAATACCACAGGAATATCACACCACTGCAAATTACTAGGTGGTGCTGAGTCTCCCAAAAAACGGAAGTGAAACAAAAGCATCGCACTGTTTTTGAAATGCATATTCGATATGGACTAATCAAATAGTTTTTGAGATTATTTTCCTGGAGGCAGAATTATTCTGCACAGTTACACAGCCCTTATGTTTTCCCCTTTGTTGTATCTATCTATGTATAAACACATGGCCCATATAGTAGGCTATTTTCCCTCTCGCTGAAGCTTCTGAAGACAAGGCCTTTTTGTCATGGGTAAGTGCAAAACCAGTCAACCTTACAAAAGGAGTCATTTAATGCTCAATTTTCCAACTTTCCTATGATTAAACACTTCTAAGCTCAAATGCTGTTATTGTAATCTAGATGGTGTTTTCTTTCCCCCTTCCCCAACAAATGTTTAAATTGTCTCCGCTGGATTCCGCCATCCCCAACTTCCCCCCCTCCCGTTTCTGACCTTGAAAACAGAGAAGTTTTCCTTTCCTCTACTTACCCTAAACTATTTAAAAATCGAGGCCCTCTGACCTTTTTACAACACTCTTCTTGCCTGACACACCAAATGTTAATCTGAAAGCCAAGAGGAGGGAAAAGGTCTGGGGGGGGGGCGGTGTGGAAAGGGGGTGGAGGTACTATATATTTGGCATCAGCTCAGAAATTCAGAAATGTTTGCGCAACCACTCCCCCAGTTAGGATCCTCCCCCACCACCCACCCCCAACTGCCTTCTAACACATTAATAAAAAAAGATGTGAGCAGACGAAATTGGAGAGCCCAGGAGGGACAGCTAAGGCCGTTATGATTTTGTACCCAGGGAAGCCCACTGATCACCATCCCACATGTCCACCCCTCCTCCCTCCCTACCAACACGCCAGATTTAGGATCGGGACCTCTGCAGCCTCCACCCCCATCCCCCGAGGTGGCCCGGTAAACTTGCGGCAGTACCACCCATTAACAGCCTGTGTGAGACAAACGGAAGGACTGACACAGCAGTCTCCGCGCGTCGGGACGGCAGCGCTGTGCACCTTAAGAATCGTTTATGTTCTTAAAAAAAAAAAAAAAAGTACAATGAGCGCACAGGCCTGGAATACATTAACTTGTGAACCGACTCTAACACAACTCGAGAGAGTCCATCTCTCCCTCAAACAAAAAGAAGTGGAGGAAAGGCCAAGGCACATTACCATCCTGTCCCGAGCTTTCCAGATACTCCGTCAGGTCACAGCCAAACGCGCTGGCGGCTCCCTTTCGTTTCAACTTCTGCTTGGCACCCTTGTTCTTCATGAGTTAGTCCCAAAGAGGCTGCCCCTCCGTCTCTGCCGCCCCTCTGCTTGGCACCGCTGTAAGATGGGCTCCCGGGCTAGATCACCGGCTGCCCCGCGGCTCTGGGGGGCCGCATCGGAAGATGGAAGAACCTGGGCTGGGGACCCTGCGCATGGACCCCGCGGGGCGCGGGCCGGCAGAGCCTGAGATCCACCCCGCGCCGCTCCGGGGCCGCCGTGCCGAGGCCGTCAGACTGGCAGCCGCGGGCCGGCTCGCCTGGGAGTGTCACTTCCTCACTTGGAGTCCCAGGGACTTTCACAGGCTCCTGCGGTGTCTTCGGGTGTTCCTCCTCCGCTTAGGACGGAGGGCAAGCTCTCCCCCCGCTTCTTACGTGCCCCGGAGAGGATGCGGACGCGGGGTGAGAAGACTGCCCAGGGGGCTGCGGTGGGTCCGGCGCCCTGGGCCCGCTGTCTCGCCTTCAGTCGGCTTTGGTAGAGCGAAAAACAAGCATTCTGTCCCTCCTGCCCGCCCTCACGCCTTCCTTTTTTTCCTGTCTTACAAATCCTAGGATCATCCAGCTCAGGAAACGCTGGAAGGAAGTTAGCTAGGGAGGGGGGCGGAGGGTGGAAATTTTTGGCAGCTCCGTGCTTGTGAGTGTGTGGAGCTGGAGGAAGTAGGTGGGTGGGTTGAGGAGCACGGGGTGGGGGTAGAGAACGCGTTCTCCCGAGAGCCGTTCTGCGACTCCAGAGATAACTGGGCAGCCCCGGAGGAAATCGCGCTCTCCTCGCAGGACCCGCAGCCGCAGCCGCCGCTTCCTGCCCCGCCGAGCCGGCTGTTTGAAGTGGCGGGAGGTGTGCTGGCATTCTGCGGGGACCGTGCTGGATGGGACTTTCAGAACCCTCTGCCCTGGTTTTATCCTCATGGTCATCGTATCTTTGACACTTTCTATTTCGGTGCCCGCCCGTCTGCTACGCAAACACTTAAAGAATTATGACAGAGACAAAGAGGGGACTCCAGCGGAGAAACTTGACAGGCAGTCGCTTCACGCCGGCCACTCCCATCCCAACCTCCGCTGCAGCGTCCGTGCACCCCCACCTCAGCTCACTCCCACCCCACGCTGGGTAAAGATACCCCTGGGCAAAGAGAGGCTGCAGCTTTGTAACCACTGCCCAGGAAATCAGATTTCTGGTTACAAATTCAAGCCACACACACACACACACACACACGCACGCACACACACACAAGCACACACACACTACTGCAAAGTTTTCTAAATGGAAGTGAGTTGGGGGGGACAAATCAGGATTTAAGGTGCCTCTGACACCTTAAATGTGAAGAAAGCAGTCTCCCAGGTTGTTTCACAATTTGTTTCAAGTTGTTTCAAGAGGGCATGTTTTTTGCTTCTCCAGTTAGATTTTAAATTCTTTAACTTCTGTGTACTCAGCACACAGAAAGCACTCAAATTCTTGTGATTTAACCATTTGAGGATTAGATGAAACTTCTGTATAAATTCAAATCCATATACAGGCTTGAAGGGTAGGGGTGTATGTCATACAGCTCAGATTGCTGGCAAAGCTGCATCTGTAGCATTTTAGGTACTGAATCCCTTTACAGTCACTGTCTCTCTATGTATCACCTTAACAGTCTATGAACTTTGACCCCTGACATTTTCTCTATGTCAAAGGTCGCAACTTGATAGCCAGCCTGCCAGATCTGGCCCATAGATGTGCTTGGCTGGCAGACACCCTGCTTTAAAATGTTTTAAAATTAGAAGCTAGCATTAAAAGGTTAAGAGATTTCACATAAGATCTGAATTTCTGGCTTCTCTTGAAAATATGGAAGATCTGGTTACACCACAAGTGCATTCCCATATGGCAAGGACGGTTGATGCTGAGTTGTGGCAGGCCCCTTGGAGGCACCCTCTTTAGAGAAACTACTCTTGCAATTTTGCAGCCCCCATGACCTGTCTTCCCCCTTTTGCACCTGCCTGTCCTCTGCAGCCGCTTGAGTTTGCAGCCGAACCTCTATGAATTGTCTTTCCTTTTTTTTCATTTTCCATCTCTCAGTGACACTGAGAAGCATTTGCCCCAGTCATCTTGGCGAAACATCTTCAAGTAACCACAGACTCATTTGTCTCCCTCCTCTTCCACCTCCAAGCTAGTCCCGCCCAGACGGATGAGCTCTTCACCATGTCTCTCAGTTTGGTTTATTCCTTTCCAGGCCCACTCAGTGAGGACCATCCACTCCTCAATTATTAAAGTAACTCCTAGTGGGATTTGTTGAGTCCAATCTCCTCCACTTCCTCCATCCTATGTATTAAAAGCTTGAGGAGTCATCCTGAAGGATTGCTGCTGTTGTATGCCTGCCTGCCTTGCTGAACACCGTTCAATAGCTCCCCGAGTCCTACTTTTAGGGCAGCAATTTCTAAGCATTTTGTAAACTGCTTGGAGACTCTCTGGTAGGGCATTTTGTATAATGGCTTGTTCCTCCCTTTATTTATAGAGAAGCAGCTCCATATGGGACTATAATGTTCACTATTAACATTTGCTTAGCAGTTTACTTCAGCAAGGACTTTTGCATTCATTCTTTCATCTGACTTATGGTGGATTTCATCATCTTGTCAACAAAAGAGAGAGGCTGAAGGAGCCCCTTTTCTGGGTGCAAATAATGGAGAAATTGTGAAGCTCTGTGAATTACCTTTTTAAATATTTTAAAACTTTCTTTTAATGTTTCATTTTCAAGTAATTCCAGCTTATAAAGAATTTACAGGCCAGGCGCGGTGATTCACACCTGTAATCCCAGTACTTTAGGAGGCCGAGGCAGGTGGATCACGAGGTCGGGAGGATCGAGACCATCTTGGTTAACACAGTGAAACCCTGTCTCTAGTAAAAATACAAAAAAATTAGCCGGGCATGATGGTGGCGGGCACCTGTAGTCCCAGCTACTCGGGAGGCTGAGGCAGGAGAATGGCGTGAACCCAGGAGGGGGAGCTGGTAGTGAGTCGAGATTGCGCCACTGCACTCCAGCCTGGGCGACAGAGTGAGACTCTGTCTCAGAAAAAAAAAAAGACAGAATTTACAAAAAAATAGTCAAGGAATTCCCGTATACCCTTCACCCAACTTTCCCAAATATTAATATCTTATATAATGAGAGCATAATTATCAAAATTAGAAAGTTTATATTGATACAGTAATATTAATCAAGACTTTATTCAAATCTGAATTAATTTAATTACATACAATTTTTATTAAATATGGTCTTTCTCATAATGAAGGCTATCAGTTAAGTATGCAAATAATAATTTATAAGTAATTCTTAAAGCACTTCACAGTATAAATTTAGCTATGTACAAAATCCCCATAATAACCATCAAACCCGGCAGATGTAGTTGGTTGAAGAACAAGGCTGTCTAGGTGAACCAGTGAGGCCAGTTGGTGACCTTAACATAGCCCTGAGATTCTTCTATGCTTTACTTGGAATTTCTCCAAATGCCTCTAGCATTAACAGGATTTTCAACCTGGAATGGCCTGATGGACCTTTTGATGCCTGCTTCATGTTAAGTTGGGTTCAAGTTTGTAAGAGTTCAAGGTGGAGGTAACACTGAGCACCTAGCAAGGTGTTTATTATTCCTGTGCTGGTTAAACAAATCTTATCTGAAATGTACACATGATGTGCATTTCAAGGTTATCTTGATGATAACTCAATTGTCCACATCAAATGGTGGGATGAATTCACAATATATCAAGCGAGATAATGAAGTCACATGGTGACAACCTGATTTGGGGAGCTGGAAAGCTGTCCCCCTCCCCATTTGTTTTCTGCCTCCTCTTAATGTTGAGTATGTCCTATGATAGATGCCAAACTGGAATCTAGTGCTTGTTTTAGGTTTTTTTTTCCAATTTTTCTTTATCTTTTCTTCCTCTACATATCTCTTTCTCTTCCCATTTTTTTCTTTCTCCTTGCTTATTCTAAGCAGAGTCTTTTCTGGGTCTATGGAAAAAAATCTGATTTGGTTCCAAAATCTGATTTCTGTTTGGCTGAGCATTACCTAAGAAACAAGTTGGTATGGAGATAGTGTAGGAATGTTAACAGAAAGACTAATTGAGAAGTTATTTGGTGATCTTGTAAATTATACCTTTAGCAGACTGTCATGGTGCAATTTACTAGAAAAGCTCTTTGCTCACACAGAGATACCTCAGAATTCTGTTGCTGCCTGTGATCTCTCTTATTTGCACTTGTTGAGAACTGATGCCTATCAACATGTGCTGTTTCCTTCATTACCAAGGATGGTAACAACCTTCTCTCCTGTAAATAAAGAGATATAAAAAAGCAAGATGACTGACTAGAGATGCCTGGCATTCATCCCCCTGACAATAAAGGACCCAGGCAACAAATAAACAGCTAAGATTTTACTGAAGTGTCAAAAGGAGAGTTGCTAGAGTGCAGTGTGGGAGTGGAGATGGACCTGTGGTGATTGGAAGTCCAGGACGGCAGCATGAAGGTACGGAGCCTTTGCGTCCCCATCTCTTTTGCCCAAATCAGATGAGCCCATAGACAGGAGGGACTTCTGAGACAGAATCTTACTCTGTCACCTAGGCTGGAGTGCAGTGGTATGATCTCAGCTAATTGCAACCTTGGCCTCACTGGCTCAAGTGATCTTCTCACCTCAGCCTTCTGCGTAGCCAGGACTACAGGCATGCACCACCATGCCTGGCTAACGTTTTGTAGAGATGGGGTTTTGTCATCTTGCCAGAGGTTAGTCTCAAACCCCTGGACTCAGGTGATCTGCCTGCCTCAGCTTCCCACAGTGCTAGGATTGTAGGAATGAGCCACAAGGCCCAGCCTACAGTCCTTACAACAGGAGAATTCCACAGTCCTCACAAGCCCTGAGCCCAGTTGGGAGAGCTGATGGAAATTCACACAGCGACGTGGCCCTGATTAAGAGCACAACGTGTGCACTCCTCATCCACACTCACCCTCTGTGAGGCAAGCTGCTGCAGCATGGTACCATCTTGACACCAGAGCTACCTCTGGAGTGTGCCCTGCTCTGATGGCCGGCAGCTACCGCACCTCCCTAGTACTGGGGCTCCATCTTCCTTGTACCAAGCCCACATGGGTGGCTGAATGCCACAACCCCAGCTGTATGGAGATTGGGCCAAGGATCAGCTGTGACTCTGGTCCTATATAGCAGGGAAACCAACTCCTGCCACCACAATTCTAGAAGGAGGAACAGTCTGCCAGTCCTGCCCAGGGTGAAACCACCCATGAGCCAGCCAAACCACTACATATCCTTCCCTGAGTGGGAGAGGCCCCTGAGCCTCCAAGCATCTGATACGTTCCCAGGTTAGTGAAGTAGCTACACATCCATGCTCAGGACCTGAGAAACAGCCCCGCTGTGTCCCCAGAACCTCTACCTTACCATGCCCCAGCCTGCCCAATGGCCCTGCACTCCCTAAAAGGGCCTGAGAAATAGTCCTGAAGGTCACTCCTGGTGAGCATCCCCCCAGAACAGTCAAGTCACTAAAAGTCCATGTCTCAGACCTGAGAAATAGCCCCATGGGCTGCCACTGGCAGACACGCCCCAAACTGGACAAGCAGCCATACATTTGCATACTAGACCTGAGAAACAACCCAGTTGGCTGCCTCTAGTGGGCACAGCCCTGAGCCAGCTGAGCAGCCTTGCACCTGTGTCCCAAATCTGAGAAGTTTCCTATGGGCCACTCCTTGGCAACACACCCAAGGCCAACCAAGCAGCTGTGTAGCTGTATCCTGGGCCTGAAAAACAGCCTCGTGGATTGCCCTCTACAGACAAGCTGGCCAAGCAGCCCTGCACCTATATACCAGGACTGAAAAAGAGCCCCATGGACCATCCCTGGCAGGCACACCCTCAGACCAACTGAGCAGCCTTGCACCATGTTCTGGGCCTGAGAAACACCCCATCCAGTTACCCGTGGCAGACATATTCCCAGCTCAGCCAAGCAGCTGTATACCTGCATCTCAACACTGAAGAACACTCCTGGCAGGCATGCACTCAAACTGACTGAGCAACCATGAGTCTATGCTCCCAGCCAGAGTAACAGCCTTGTGGCCCCAACCTTAGTGAGCCAGACCACAAACTGACAAACTCATCACATGTATACATGTACTCTCAACCTGAGAAACAGCCCAGCAAGCCCACTCCTGGCAAAACCACAGCACAGTCACCACAAACTCTCTCAGCCTAGGCCACTGAGAAACTTGCAAATGCCACTAGTATGGATTACAGCTGAAGAAACTACACTGAGACTATATGACTGTGTCCACCTACAGTCAAGGTCAACATACCCCACCAAACTGACACCCAGAACCCATTCACACAAATAAGTCTTTCCCTATAAAATCTTCTCCAAAAAAATAGAAGAGGTGACTTTTCCACCAGATGCATAGAAATCAATGTAGGGATTCAACCATGAAAATAAGAAAACATATTACTCCTAAAAGAATATAGTAATTGTTTAGTAACAGACCACAATCATAAGGAAATATACAAAATGCCAGAGAAATAATTCAAAATAATAATCTTAAGGAAACTCAGTGAAATACAAGATAATACAAATGGACAATTCAGCAAAATCAGGAAAACAATTCATAATTTTAATGAGAATTTCAGCAGAGATAGATATCATAAACAAGAACCAAACAGAAATTCTAGAGCTGGAGAATTCCATGCAAGAACATCAACCAAGAAGATATTCCATGCAAATGGAAACCAAAGGCAAGCAGAAGTACCTATACTTTTATCAGACAAAAAGGACTTCAAGTTAAAAGCTGTAAAAAGAGACAAAGAAGGTCATTATACAATAATGAAGGAAATAAAAAACACAATTGAGAGCTTCAACAATAGACTAGAAGAAAAAATTTCTGAACTTGAAGTTATGTCTTTTGAAATAATACAGGCAGGAAAGAAAGAAAAGGAGAAAGAAGGTAAGAAAAGAAAGAAAGAAAAGAAAAGAAAAGAAAGAAAGAAAGAGAAAGAAAGAAAGAAAGAAAGAAAGAAAGAAAGAAAGAAAGAAAGAAAGAAAGAAAGAAAGAAAGAAAGAAAGAAAGAAAAGAGAGAAAGAAAAAAGAAAGAAAGAAGTAAGGAAGAAAAAAAAAGAATGAAAAAGAGTGAAGCAAGCCTATAGGGTTTATGGAACACTGTTAAGTGAACAAATGTTTGTATTATGGGCATTCCAGGAGAACAGAAAGAAGAAGGTGAGTAAAACATATTTAATGAACCCACAGCAGAAAACTTCCCAAGTCTTGGGAGACAGATGACGGACATTCAGATCCAGGAAGCTCAAAGAACCCCAAAGAGATTCAACTTAAACAAATCCTCTTTGAGGTACATTATAGTCAAATTTTCAAAATTGAAAGACAAAGAATTTTAAAAGGAACAAGAGAAAAGTATCAAGTCACACAAAAGGGAATCTCTGTTAGATTATTATAAATATTAGTGGATTTATCAGCAAAAACGTTACAGGCCAGGAGACACTGGGGTGATCTATTCCAAATACTGAAGGACAAAATTGCCACTCAAGTATTTTGTATCCAGCAAAGCTATCCTTTACAAATGAAGGAAATGTAAAATTTCACAAACAAGCAAAATTTAGGGAAGTCATCACCTCTAAACTGGTCTTACAAGAAATACTCAAGGGAGTCTTACATCTGGAAGTGAGAGGATGATAACTGCAATCACGAAAGCATGCAAAACTTATGTAAAATAAACCTCTGTTAGAGTCAATACACTAAAGGGTAAGGAAAAAGGAATCAAATCTTATTACTACAGAAAACCACCCAACCACAAGAATAAACAGCAAGAGAGGAAGCAAGGAGCAAAGGATATACAAAATAATGAAAAAACAATAAAATGACAGGAGTAAGTCCTCACCAGTCAATAATAACCTTAAATGTAAATAGATTAAAGACCCCATTTAAAAGATATAGATTGGCCGAATGCATTAGAAACCCAGATCCAACTATATGATGCCTACAATAAATCTACCTCACTTGTAAAGACACACATAGCCTGAAAGTGAAGGTATGGAAGAAGATATTCCATGCAAATGGAAACCAAAAGCAAGCAGAAGTAGCTATATTTATATCAGGAACAATAGACATTAAGTTAAAAGCTGTAAAAAGAGACGAAGAAGGTCATTATATAATAATAAAGGAATCCATTCAGCAAGATAATATAACAATTATAAGCATATACGCACTCAACACTGCAGCACCTAGATATATAAAACAAATATTACTATATCTAAAGGGCAAGATAGACCCCGATAGAATAATAGTTTGGGACTTCAACACCCCACTCACAGCATTGCACAGATCATCTAGACATAAAAACAAAGAAACATCAGATTTAAACTGCACCATAGACCAGGTAGACCAAACAGGTGTTTACAAAACATTTCACCAAACAGCTGCAGAATACACATTCTTTTTAGCAGCACATTGAACATTCTCCAGGTTTGACCATATATTAACACACAAACAAATCTCAGAAAATATTAAAAAATTAAAATCATATCAAGTATCTTACTGGACTACAATGGAATAACACTAGACACTATAACAAGATGGATATTAAAAACTGTAGAAATACATGGAAATTAGGCTACTTGTATCTGAAGAACCAACAGGTGAAAGAAGAAATTAAGAATGAAATTTAAGAATTCTTTGAAACAAATAAAAATTGAAATACAACATACCAAAGCTTATGGAATACAGCAAAAACAGTGTTAAGAGGGAAATTTAGAGTACTAAACACCAGCATCAAAAAAGTAGAAAGAGTTCAAATAAACAACCTAACAATGCACCTCAAGGAACTAGAAAAGCAAGAACAAACCAAATCCAGTTAGTAGAAGGGTAGAAACAATGAAGATCAGAGCAAAATATTTAAAAATTGAGACTAAAAACAAAAAAAATCAATGAAACAAAAAGCTGCTTTTTTTAAAAAAAAAAGATAAACAAAATTGACAAACCATTAGCCAGATTATTAGAAAAAGAAAGAAGACCCAAATAAAGAAAATCAGACATGAAAAAGATATCACAATGGATACCACTGAAATACAAAGGCTCATTAGAGACTCTACGAACAGCTATATGCTAAAAAATTAGAAAACCTAGAGAAAATGGATAAGTGCCTGGACACATATAGCCTACCAAGATTGAATCAAGAAGAAATAGAAAATCTGAGCAGGCTAGTAACATGTAATGAGATTGAATTAGTAATAAAAAAAATCTCCCAACAAGGAAAAGTCTAGAATGGGATCCCTTCACCACTGAATTCTATTGAACCTTTAAAGAAGTACTAATGCCAATTATCCTCAAGCAATTAAAAAAAAAAACCTGAAGCAGAAGGAATTCTTCTTAACTCATTCTATGGGTATAGCATGACCCTGATACCAAAACCAGACAAAGACACAATAAAAAAAAGAAAACTACAGGTCAATATCGCTGATGAACATAGTAACAAAAATCCTCAAAAAATAGTAGCAACCCAAATCCAACAACACATCCAAAAGATACTACACTATGATCAAGTGGGATTTATCCCAAGGATGCAAGAATGGTTCAACACATACAAATCAATAAATGTCATACATCACATCAGTTAAATGAAGGACAAAAACTATATGATCATCTCAATAGATGCAGAAAAACATTTGACAAAATTCAACAGCCCTCTATGATAAAAACTCCTAGTAAATTAAGAATAGAAGAAAAGTACCTCAACATAATAAAGGCCATATATGACACACCTACAGTTAACATCTTACTGAACAAGGAAAAGCAGAAAACTTTTCCCCTGAGAACTAGAACAAAACAAGGATGCCTATTTTCACCATTCTTATTCAAAATAGTACTGGAAGTCCTAGCTAGAGTAATTAGGCAAGAGAAAGAAATAAAGGACATCTAAATAGGAAAGAAATAAGTCAGACTGTCCCCATTTGCAGATAATGATTTTACATATAGAAAGACCTAAAGACTCTATCAAAAAACTTTTAGAACTTTTAAGTTCAGTAAAGTTACGGGATACAAAATTAACATACAAAAATCAGTAGTGTTTCCATACACAAACAACAAAGTAGTTGAAAAAGCAATCAAGAAGGCAATCCCATTTTCAATAGCTACAATAAAAAATCTGAAAATAAATTTAACCAAGGAGGTAAAAGACCTCTACAAGGAAAACTACAAAACACTGATGAAGGAAATTGAAGATGGTACAAATGGAAAAACATCTTATGCTCATTGATTAGATAAATTAACATTGTTAAAATTACTCACAGAAATCTATATATTTAATGCAATCCCTATCAAAATACCAATGACATTCTTTATAAAAATTAAAAAAAGCCCTGACATTTCTATGGAACCACAAAGATCCCAAATAGCCAAGGCAATCCTAAGCAAAAGAAACAAAGCTGGGAGTATCACAATATTATATCTCAAAATATACTACAAAACTGTAGTAGTACAGATTTTTTTAAACAGTAAAACAGCATGATACTGGAATAAAAACAGACACTCAGACTGATGGAACAAAGTCAAGATCCCAGAAACTAATCCATATGTTTATAGCCAATTAATTTTTGACAAAGGTGTCAAGAATACTCACTGGGTAAAGAAAAGTCTCTTTAATAAATGGTGCTGGGAAAACTAGATATCTACATGCAAAAGAATGAAAATAGACCCTCACCATGTACTCTCTATAAAAATCAACTCTAACTGTATCAAAGACCTAAATGTAAGACCTGAAACAATAAAACTACAAGAAGAAAACATAGGGCACATGCTTCAGGACATTTGTCTGGGAAAATATTTTGTGAATGAGACCTCAAAATCCTAGCCAATGGAAAGAAAACAAATAAACAAATGAAATCACAGCAAACTGAAAAGCTTCTGTACTGCAAATGAAACATTCAACAGAGTGAAAAGACAATCTATAGAATGGGAGAAAATATTTACGAATTACTCATCTGAGAGGGAATTAATATCCAGAATATACAAGGAACTCAAATATCTCAACAGCAAAAACAAACAAACAATCCAATTAAAAAATTAGCAAATGATCTGAACAGATATTTCTCAAAAGAAGACATAGAAATGGCCACACATCCAGTCACCTCTATTTTAAAGGTGCTTGTATTAGTCCATTTCACACTACTATAAAAAACCACCTGAGACTGAGTAATTCATGAAGAAAACAGGGTTAATTGACTCACAATTCTGCAGGCTTAACAGGAAGCATAACTGGGAGGCCTCAGGAAACTTACAATCATGGTAGAAGGTTAAGGGGTAGCAAGTCACATCTTCCCGTGGTGAAGCAGGAGACAGAGAGTGAGGGAGGGAAGTGCCACACTTTTAAATCATCAGCTCTCATGAGAACTCACTTACTATCATGACAACAGCATGGGAAAATCTGCCCCCATGATCCAATCACCTCCCACCAGGTCCCTCCCCTGACACATGGGGATTACAATTTTACATGAGATTTGGGTGAGGATGTAGAGCCAAACCATATCATTCTGCCCCGACCCCTTCCAAATCTCATGTCCTTCTTACATTGCAAAATTAATCATGCCTTCCCAACAGTCCCTCAAAGTCTTAACTCATTCCAGCATTAACTCAAAAGTCCAAGTCCAAAGTCTCATCTGAGACAAGGCAAGTCTCTTCTGCCTATGAGCTTGTAAAATCAAAAGCAAGTTAGTTACTTCCAATATTCAGTGGGGGTATAAGCATTGGGTAAATACTCCCATTCTAAAAGGGAGAAATTGGCCAAAACAAAGGGGCTACAAGGCCCATGCAAGTCTGAAACCTAGCAAGGCAGCCATTAAATCTTAAAGCCCCCAGATAGTCTACTTTGACTCTATGTCTCACATCCAGGACACACTGACACAAGGGGTGGGCTCTCAGGCCTTGGGCAGCTCCACCCCTGTGGCTCTGCAGGATACAGTCCCCATAGCTGTTCCATAGGCTGGCATTAAGTGCCTGTGGCTTTTCCAGGTGAACAGTGAAAGCTCTTTGCAGATCTACCATTCTGGGGTCTGGAAGACAGTGGCCCTCTTTTCACAGCTCCACTAGGCAGTGCCCCACAGAGGGGACTCTGTGTGCGTGCTCCTACCCTACATTTTCCCTCCAGACTGTCCTAGTAGAGGTTCTCTATGAGGGCTCCACCGCTGCAGAAGACTTCTACCTGGACATGCAGACACTTTCATACATTCTCTGAAATCTAAGTGGAGGGTTCCAAACCTCAATTCTTGCCTTCTGTGTACCTGCAAGCCCAACACCACATGGAAGTCACCAAGGTTTGGGGCTTGCACACTCTGAAGCAATGGCCTGAGCTGTACCTTGGCCCCTTTTAGCCACAACTGGGGCTGGAGCAACTGGGACTGAGGTGCCATGTCCCAAGCCTGCACAGAATAGCGGAGCCCTGGGTCTGGCCCATGAAACCATTTTGTCTCCTAGGCCTCATGACTTGTGATGGGTGGGGCTTCTGTGAAGATCTCTGAGATGTCCTGGAGACATTCCCCATTGTCTTGGCTATTAACATTTGGCTCCTCTTTATTTATGCAAATTTCTGCAACTGGCTTGAATTTCTCCCCAAAAATAGGTTTTTATTTTTGACAATATGTTCAAGCAGCACATTTTCCAAACTTTTATGCTCTGCTTCCCTTTTAAACATAAGTTTCAATTTCAGACCATCTCTTTGTGAATGCATATGACTGTATCCTGTTAGAAGCTGCCAGACCAAATCTTGAATTCATTGCTGTTTAGAAATTTCTTCTGCCAGATGCCCTGTATCATCTCTCTCAAGTTCAAAGTTCCACAGATCTCTAGGGCAGGGGAAAAATGCCACCACCAGTCTCTTTGCTAAATCATAGCAAAAGTGACCTTTACTCCCAATAAATTCCTCATCTCCATCTGAGACCATCTCAGTCTGGACTTCATTGTTTACGTCACTATCAGCATTTTGGTCAAAACCATTCAACAAGTCTCTAGGAAGTTCCAAACTTTCCCACATCTTCCTTTCTTCTTCTGAGCCCTCAGAACTGTTCCAACATCTGCCTGTTACCCAGTTCCAAAGTTGCATCCACATTTTCAAGTATCTTTTTAGCAGAGCATCACTCTCCCAGTACCATTTTTCTGTATTAGTCCATTTTCACAGTGGTGTAAAGAACTACCTGAGACTGGGTAATTTATGAGGAAAAGAGGTTTAATTGACTCACAATTCTGCAGGCTTAACAGGAAGCATAACTGTGAGGCCTCAGGAAACTTACAATCATGGCAGAAGGTGAAGGGGAAGCAAAGCACATCTTCTCATGGCAGAGCAGGAGAGAGAGAGTGGGCAGGGAAGTGCCACACATTTAACCATCAGATCTCATGAGAATTCACTATCATGAGAACAGCACCAGGGAAATTCACACCCATGATTTAATCACCTCCCAGCAGGTCCTGCCCTTGACACATGGGGATTACAATTTGACATGAGATTGGTTGGGGACACAGAGTGTAATCATATCAGTGGCGTCTAGTATTGAGATCAATTGTTAGGTGATGCTCTCTTATGAGAGAGGACTTATGCACCCCCTTAGTCCAGCCACCAATGTCACGGGGTTCTGAAGCCAGTAGAAGATGCACTTGACCAGAGCAAAAGATCTTCTAAAAAGTTGTGTATCCCAAATTCCATTATTGTATTTCCCTGTGCATCAGTTTCCAGATTTAGGTTATGCTGCAAATTGTTGCTTCTAAGTTTCCAAATTAAGCATCCTTAGTGGACTGGAGCAGGGAGGTCTACATTACCAATCCCTAGTCAAACATTACTGAGTGGAGGAGAAGTTAACTTGATGGGAGAGAAGAAATGAGAATCGGAATCAGTTTGCTATCCTGACCACCTGACCTCCCATTGCTCCACCATCTCTGCAATTATTAAAGTCAGTTTTCCTTCTAAAAGGGCTTCCAAGATCAAGCAGGTGCCATAATAAAAGTGGAGAGAAAGAAGGCTTTAAATGACTTCACTCTCAGCCTAAAAGTTGAACAGATCTTGTCATTATTAAACATAATTTCTTTCCGTCTTTCTCTCTCCTCCCCCTACATTGAATATTATAGTTCCCAGAATTGCAAAGCTGCATTAGTTAGGGCAAAAAAAAAAAAAAAAAAAAAGCACTGGAAGACTGCTTTATATCCTCACTTCCCCAGCTGAGAATGTAATTCAGTTACTTTACCATCATCTACCAATTTTGGGGTAGAAAGTGCGATGTAAAGTGAATAGCAAGAAAGAAAAAGAGTAGGTGACAAATGAAGTCTTATTTTTTATCGTAACCGTGCATTGATCAGAGCCCCTAACTGCTAACTCAAAATCTCAGACATTTATTTAAAAGACTAGATGTAGGAGAGAACAGAGTCCAAAACTTCTGCAGGTTTATAAGACTGGGGACTGGTAAGAGTAAAAACTTTTTTTTTTGTTGGTTTTTTTTTTGGAGAATGACAATACATACTTCTCTACACATCAAGGGCCATATCAGAAATGTCAGGAGGAAATGTCCTCGATAGTATAAAATGCAAGACTCAGGAGAAGCTGAGAAGTTAGGACTAGAGATTAGATGAGACATCAACATGCATTATTTGAAATTATTTGAGAAGTAAGTTTTTCCTCACCAATATTTTACTTATGCTCTAATTTCTTTGTATTGAATAGTATTCAAAAATAGAGGTTTGGAAATCTTTTGTGTTCTATAGTGCTTAAAAAACAATAACAACATTTGACCCATATGCACAGTTGTAGCATTAAATCAAACTTCAGTTTTTCAGAAATGAACAAACCAGGCAGCACAAGACCCCCTTGTCCCACTCCACCATGGGCACTAGACACTGCCAAACAGCAGCGGGACACTTCCTTCCTAGAGTCACATGTGGACAAGAGACTTCACAAGGCCACCGAAAGAGCCAAGTGCCGTGAGTGGAATTATTATTATACCAATGCCTGAATCTTCACAGGGTCTGGCATTAGGTTTTAAGTCTGAATTTGATCCATTTGGGTTGAGATTTGTGTCCAGTGGCCCAGAGGGAAGGATACAGGGGGCTGTTGCCCGAAGTAGCAGCCCCCAGAAGCCTGGCAGGGTGTGTCCCAAGGACCTCACCGTGGGCTCTGGGGTCCCTCTCTGCAGCTGGGTTTGAGATGATTTCTCTTGCCTCTTGTGCTGTATCTTTGGAGTTCCCACACTGGACAGTATCTTTGGGCAGAAAAACCTTCATCTCTCACAGAATACAGCAGTCCTCCTGAAAGACAATGAACTGCCCATTTGACTTACTTTTAATAATCTTGTTATGTTTTGTTACCTCATTCTGCCCTTCTCCCGAACTTGCTCTGTTTCGCACCCCTTTGGGCACGTTGCCTCTTTCTGGCTTTGAGAAAGACAACCAGGGAAGGAGCAGAACCCTGAGCTCAGTCTGTCTCCCCCCAGGGTCTCTGAATACTGGAGCCAGCGATTTTCTTAGGTGGGTGGGGATCTGTCCCCGCCCCGTTCATTGTGTTCCATGGTTTCCTGTCCACTGCCTGTAACCCTTTACCAATCTGCCAGGCGCCTCTCAACACAAAAGGGAGGAGATGGGGGAAGGGAGTACTGAGGAAAAACATCCCTATAAATAGCCCTCTTGAACAAAATTGTTTTCCCCAATACACAGTTGTTGTTAGGCCTTGATGCCTAGTAATCTGCCTCTGTACTCTCTTCCCCTTCCATTTAAGCCCTCCCTACAGGCCTGGTTTTCCTACTCAGTTCTGTCTGTGAGATGGAGGTGCTGTAAAGGTTCTTGTAAACATTTGTGTCCCCAGAGGCTCCTCCCCAGCTCTGGGCACACAGACTGTGGACTCAGGCCAACCTAGGCTCCATGCCTGACTCTGCCACTGATTTGCCCAGTGATTGGACACATAACTTAACCCCTCTGAGCCACAGTTTTCCCATCTGTTAAATTGGAGTGATAGTATCTACCTTGTAAGGCTGTTGCGAGGATTAAATAAGGTAATGAAAATGCCTAGCACTTTGTTTATACTGAGGTAAAAGCTTGGTACATAAATGAGAGTGATTTTTATTGTCTTGTCACTGAGCAATTCTTCCATTTCCTCCATCATCATCCAATTTATTCATGTCTTTTTCTCATTTCCTTATCCTGGTCCCTTGTCCCATGTTAAATATATTTATAAGACTTTAAGTTTATTTTATTTTCATTAATTTATTTTTACCATTCCCAGTTCCAATGTAGTTTGAGATGATTTACTTTACACTTAAGTGCTTAGAACCTGGAAAATTTTTCAGAAAGGACAAGACTGTTTCTTGTAAAACAGTTTTCTTTTCTTTTCTTTTTTTGAGACAGAGTCTTGCTCTGTCACCCAGGCTGGAGTACAGGGGTGAGATCTCGGCTCACCACAACCTCCACCTCCTGGGTTCAAGCGATTCTCTTGCTTCAGCCTCCCGAGTAGCTGGGACTACAGATGCGTGCCACCACCCCCGGCTAATTTTTGTATTTTTAGTAGAGACGGGATTTCACCACGTTGGCCAAGCTGGTCTCGAACTCCTGACCTCAGGTGATCCACCTGCCTTGGCTTCCCAAAGTGCTGGGATTACATGCCTGAGCCACCACATCTGGCCGTAAAACAGTTTTCTAACACGGAGGGTACATTGCTTTTTGTGGGCTATTTGGGAAATGATTTTGATTGTGGCTCACACTTTTCTTACATCTCTGGTATCCCAGGACCTGCTTTGATTCCCATCTTGGGAATACAGTATGCAGAAGTTAGTTTGGAGACAAGAGTTCTAATAGGTCACAGATACAAATTATGCTCAATATATAATCTCTCCCCTAAAGTTGTGAACGTTTGTAAGTTGGATAATACAGTCCTGTTGTTTTTCATTCTACCTTTTGGATATATGTTTCTAAGCTTGTGGGGGGATGGGTAGAAGTGGGGGAGAAGGGGTCCCACTTTGTACTCAAAATCACACTGGAATCTTAACATTTATTTCAGGGAACATTCTTCTTTTTTCAATCTCCAATAGTATTTTAATCTCCATTTTGATCTTAAAAGAAGCCAGTCAAATGCACACAGATCTCATTTACTTATGCACTTTTTCAAAGTAAGATGCATGTGTATGTATGTAGATATGTATATATCTATATCTATTTCTATATCTGCATTGCTCACATTAATTTGATTTTGTGGAACCTGATTATTTAAAGCAGCCACAGGTTCTGTTCTAATTCTAGGTATTTAGCAGAACTTTTCCTTATTTTTAAATTTTTTCGAGACAGGGTCTCGCTCTGTCACGTAGTCTGGAGTGCAGTGGCACGATCTCGACTCACTGCAGCCTCCACCTCACAGGTTCAAGTGATTTTCGTGCCTCAGCCTCAGAGTAGCTGGGGCTACAGGCCTGTGCCACCACACCCGGCTAATTTTTATATTTTTAGTAGAGACGGGGTTTCACCATGTTGGCCAGGCTGGCCTCCAACTCCTGACCTCCAGTGATCTGTCCATCCTGGCCTCCCAAAGTGGTGGGATTACAAGCATGAGCCACTGCACCCGGCCAGGTATTTAGCAGAACTTTTTCAACTGGGTATCCACCTGGATGTTTTTAAATTTTTTCTATAATATGAGCTTGCCTAGATTTACTCTTGAAAAGGATTCCCCCATACACCCACATTGCTCTGATAGTCCTGATTTCAAACATTCTGCCCTATATTCAAACCATGTGCCAAAAGACGTGTTCTGATTTTTGCTTTGCAAACATGGCTAATGTTTTGAGTTGAATTGTGTGCCCCCAGTTTCAAATGTTAAAGTCCTAACCCCTAGTACCTCAGAATATGACCTTATTTGGAAATAGGATGGGTGCTACTAATTAGTTAATATACAGTCAAACTGGAGTAGGGTGAGTCACTAATCCAGTCTGGCAGGTGTCATTATAAAAGGGGAAATGTGGACATCCTCCCTGTCCGCTTATACAGGGAGAATGCCACGTGAAGATGTGAAGAGGAAGGCAGAGATTGGAATGATGCTTCAAGCCAAGGAGTGTCAGATGTTGCCAGCAAGCCACCAGAAGCTAGGGAAGAGACATGGAACAGATTCTCTCTCACAGCCCTCAAAAGGAAGCAGCTCTGCTGGCACTCTGATCTCAGACTTCTAGCCTCCAGAACTGTGAGACGATACATTTCTATTCTTTAAACCACCTGGTCTGTGACACTGGCAGCCCTAGCAGATGAATCCAGCCAACATAATTAAGGAACAGAACTAGCCCTCAGTCCTGCACCGGAATCTATTACTTTAAGGATCAAATTGGTAACAGTCAAACCTCAGAAGTCTCTCTTGGTGGAGCCCCCTGTAAATACCTGTATCTCTAGCTGGCACTAGGATTAAGCAATTTTATACAAATGCTGGTTTCAGCAAGGAGCTCCAGTGGAGGTCAAGGAGGATAGTTTTGGAAACAGCCAGGGATTCACCTGACTATAGAGGATGCTGGGAGGTGGGAGGTCACGGGGCTCCTTCCCACATGGCTTTCATGTTTTCAAAGACTGTTCTTGTAGCACCAGAGACAGGAAGCTCTGCAGAGCCACTCTATCAGCCCTGTAGCCTCCCTGAGCTGACTTCTCTGGCTCTGGCTCCCTGATCCTCCATCCCCACCTATGCCTCTGCAAGGGACTCAGTGAAGGAGCTATCTCCCTGCTATATTCTGGGAGCTGAGCACTGAAATTTTAAAGGATATGTGCAAAGCCTATTTATACATTTATTTGGCCAGCCAGTCGATAATTTACTAAGCACTGTCTGTATGCTAGGCCTTGGGTTCGGCGCTGAGGACACAAAGTTGGAAAGATACCATCCAGACCCTCATGAAGCCCTCATTTTTGTGGCAAGAGAGAGGTGCACTGTGCAACAAACGGCATGAACGGTTATATTGAAGTTGGAGTACCTGATTGGCCGGCAGAGTCAGAGGGCCTCTGAGAGAAAGTGACCCTTGTGGAGACTTGAAGAGTAGTTGCTCCTGCAAATAATAGGGGAGAGGGTTTTCAGGACAGCAAGAATATCATTTCTAGAGTCACAGAGGTGTGTGAGATCAGGACTTGTTCAGGGACTGGAGAGCAAATCAGTGCGGTTGGGTGTGAGAGAGATTGGTGATATACTAGCTTGTCTGTAAGGTGGAACTGTGTGTGTGATACCATTGGTAGAGTTGATCCTTTAGTGGGGAGCCACTGGAGAATTTTGAGCAGTGCAGGTTCAGCTAAATCTGGCAGCAACGTAGGAGGCTGGGGAGGAGGGCGGCAAGCTACGTATTCTTCCTTAGTGCCTTCCCTCTCACATTAGCGGAAGGTTGAAATGCATCCTGGATAAAATGCCTAACTTCCAGAATGGGACTACATAGGGTCACATCCTAGTCCCATCACTTGCTTTACTCCCACAAAGTTATGAAACCTAGATATGAAATCAGATGGTCTAATAAAGAAATTTAATTGACCTGCGTTCATACCGAATTTTCGTGGAAAATAAATCACAGTAGGTTCTGGAAATGGTGGAGTTATAAGTTTAGCCTCTATTCCTAGAAACTATTTGTAAGACCATCATCGCAAAGCTAACTTGCATGCCCCTTAAACTGTATACAAAATCTTGGCCTTTTAGCAGTTGGCCTGAATTATTAAAGTGCCTTTGCCTTCCAGAAGGGTCACTCCAGCAATGGTTAACATTTGAGATGTGGGTTTGCCATCTAGTGGGCATTTTTGAATGTGTATGTGTTTTAAATACACACACACACACACACACACACACACACACACACACACAGAGTTTCCATCAGTAGTTCCTAATCTTTCTACCTCATCCCCAGCACTTAAAGGTCAGGATGGTACTTTGGACACATCCGCATTTGTAGAAGTGACTTAGTTTACATGTGGGAGGTATGAGGATGTTGTATAATGTGGGAATTCCAGCATCACATGGAGGGTCTCTTCAAACTTTACGTACTTCCCATCTGCCTTTCTTGCTCCCCTGTGACAATTACTGATCTAGAAAAGGAGAAAGACATTTCACCACTAGAAAGGTACAGTGACTGCTCCATAGCAGATACTCAGTAAAAATTAGCTTCCTTCCTTTTCTCCCTACGACCTCTCTCATAAAAGCTATAATTCCAAATTACAGCTTTAATAGTTCTGTGTGTACTTGGTGCGTAAAGCACTTTGTAGGTCCGGTGAATGCAAATATGAATAAAACCCAGTCCCTATCTCTAAGATGCTTACAGGAGAGAAACTTTCAGTTTTACGACTATATTCTAGCAGGTTATGTCTCAAATCTTTGGTTGTGGTAGATGTTTTGTAAATATGAATTTGGGTTTTCTTTAGAAGTAATAATGCAATGATGCTGGCCTAGCACGGTGGCTGATACCTGTAATCCCAGCACGCTGGAGGCCAAGGCAGGCAGATTGCCTGAGCTCAGAAGTTCAAGACCAGCTGGGCAACATAGTGAAACTCCATCTCTATCAAAATACAAAAAATTATCCGGGAGTGGTGGCACGCAGCTGTAGTCCCAGCTACTCAGGAGGCTGAGGTATGAGAATTGCTTGAACCAGGCAGGCAGAGGTTGCAGTGAAGCAAGACTGCACCACTGCACTCCAGCCTGGGTGACAGAGTGAGACTATGTCTCCAACAAAAACAAACAAACAGACAAATAAACAATAATGCTAGTTTTCCCAGACTAAGAAGCAGGATCCTTGTGATAAGGGATAAAATGAACATCAGGAACAGCTTGATTTATATTTGAAAGGACTGAGACTTAGAAGACAATAGGCCCAGAAAGAGAAGGGAGAGAAATGGGGAGTAGAGGAAACTAGAGACAGTATGGGATGCATTTTGTAAAGGTTTGAAGATGGGTGGAGAGAGTTTTAGAAGCAGCTACCATATGTTGTGAGATATTGAGAGGTCGGGCAAGAAGATTTTCAGAGGTTTTATTATGTATTGTAAATGGAATCCCCCTTTGATGCTTTCATGGCACTGAAGTAAAGATTTAAATTGCCTTTCTGTTATTTTTGGATATGGGTTAGTGTTTCTTTGGAAAATAGTACCATGCAGAGATAGGCTATGAAATGGCTTAGCTTTATCTGGAAAACATAAATGTTCAGACCATAAAACTTTAAAAATAGATACATTATACTTTCCTCATGTGTCTTAAACCTAAAATTAAACAAAACCAAAATGATGAAATTATACAAAGAATGTCTATTTTAACAGTAATACATGTACTTAGTTTAAAAATTCAAAAGTACAGAATGACATTAAAGGGAAAAAGAAAAACATTTCCTGCTTTATTCTCCAAACCTCCATCTCACCCCCATGTCTCACCACCCAAAGGTAACTAGCTTCAAGAGCTTGTTTTTAATTCTTTTTTCCCATTAATAATTTTTATTATATATTTTTTAAATTTTACTTTAAATTCTGGGATACATGTGCTGAATGTGAGGTTTGTTACATAGGTCTACATGTGCCATGGTGGTTTGTTGCACCTATCATCTGGTCCTCTAGCTTTTAAGCCCCACATGCATTAGGTATTTGTCCTAATGCTCTCCCTCCCCTTGTCCCCCACCCCCCAGTGGGCCCTGGTGTGTGATGTTCCCCTCCCTGTGTCCATGTGCTCTCATTTTTCAGCTCCCACTTATAAGTGGGAATATGCAGTGTTTGGTTTTCTGTTCCTGTGTTTGTTTGCTGAGAATGATGGTTTCCAGCTTCATCCATGTCCAGGCAAAGGACATGAACTCATCCTTTTTCACAGCTGCACAGTATTCCATGGTGTATATGTACCACATTTTCTTTCTTTCTTCTTTTTTTTTTGAGACGGAGTCTTGCTCTTTTGCCCAGGCTGAAGTGCAGTGGCCAGATCTCAGCTCACTGCAAGCTCCGCCTCCCGGGTTTACGCCATTCTCCTGCCTCAGCCTCCAGAGTACTTGGGACTACAGGCGCCTGCCACCTCGCCTGGCTAGTTTTTTGTATTTTTAGTAGAGACGGGGTTTCACCGTGTTAGCCAGGATGGTCTCGATCTCCTGACCTCGTGATCCGCCTGTCTCGGCCTCCCAAAGTGCTGGAATTACAGGCTTGAGCCACCGCGCCCGGCCGATCCGCCACATTTTCTTTATCCAGTCTGTCATTGATGAGCATTTGGGTTGGTTCCAAGTCTTTGCTATTGTAAATAATGCTGCAATAAACATATGTGTGCATGTGTCTTTGTAGTAGAATGACTTATAATCCTTTGAGTATATACCCAGTAATGGGATTGCTGGGTCAAATGGTATTTCTGGTTCTATATCCTTGAGGAATTGCCACACTGTCTTCCACAATGGTTGAACTAATTTACATTCCCACCAACAGTGTAAAAGTGTTCCTATTTCTCCACAGCCTCGCCAGCATCTGTTGTTTCCTGACTTTTTAATAATCGCCATTCTAACTGGTGTGAGATGGCGTCTCATTGTGGTTTTGATTTGCATTTCTCTAATGACCTGTGATGATGAACTTTTTTTCGTATGTTTGTTGGCCGCAAAAATGTCTTCTTTTGAGAAATGTCTGTTCATATCCTTTGCCCACTTTTTGATGGGGTTGTTTTCTTCTTGTAAATTTGTTTAAGTTCCTTTTAGATTCTTCCTATCCATGAGCATAGAATTTTTTCCATTTGTTTGTGCCCTCTCTTATTTCCTTGAGCAGTGGTTTATAGTTCTCCTTGAAGAGGTCCTTCACATCTCTTGTAAGTTGTATTCCTAGGTATTTTATTCTCTTTGTAGCAATTGTGAATGGGAGTTCACTCATCATTTGGCTCTCTGTTTGCCTATTACTGGTGTATAGGAATGCTTGTAATTTTTGCAGATTGATTTTGTATCCTGAGACTTTGCTGAAGTTGCTTATCAGCTTAAGGAGTTTTTGGGCTGAGATGATGGGGTTTTCTAAATATACATTCACATCATCTGCAAATAGAGACAATTTGACTTCCTCTCTTCCTATTTGAATCCCCTTTCTTTCTTTCTCTTGCCCGATTGCCCTGGCCAGAACTTCCAATACTATGTTGAATAGGAGTGGTGAGAGAGGGCCTCCTTGTCTTGTGCTGATTTTCAAAGGGAATGCTTCCAGCTTTTGCCCATTCAGTATGATGTTGACTATGGGTTTGTCATACATAGCTCTTATTATGTTGAGATACATTCAATCAATACCTAGTTTATTTAGTGTTTTTAGTATGAAAGGGTGTTGAATTTTATTGAAGGCCTTTTCTGCATCTATTGAGATAATCATGTGGGTTTTGTCATTGGTTCTGTTTATGTGATGGATTACGTTTATTGATTTGCATATGTTGAACCAGTCTTGCATCCCAGGATGAAGCTGACTTGATCATGGGGGATAAGTTTTTTGATGTGCTGCTGGATTCAGTTTGCCAGTATTTTATCGAGGATTTTTGCATCAATGTTCATCAGGGATATTGGCCTGTAATTTTCTTTTTTTGTTGTATCTCTGCCAAGTTTTGGTATCAGGATGATGCTGGCATCATAAAATGAGTTAGGGAGGAGTCCCTCTTTTTCATTGTTTGGAATAGTTTCAGAAGGAATGGTACCAACTCTCCTTTGTACCTCTGGTAGAATTCGGCTGTGAATCCATCTGGTCCTGGGCTTTTTGTTTGTTTGTTTGTTTGTTTGTTTTTGGGAGGCTATTAATTACTGCCTTAATTTCAGAACTTGTTATTGGTCTATTCAGGGATTTGACTTCTTTAGAGTTTAGTCTTGGGAGGGTGTATGCGTCCAGGAATTTATCAATTTCTTCTAGATTTTCTAGTTTATTTGCGTAGAGGTGTTTATGGTATTCTCTGATGGTAGTTTGTATTTCTGTGGGATTGGTGGTGATATACCCCTGTATCATTTTTTATTGTGCCTGTTTGATTCTTCTCTCTTTTCTTCTTTGTTAGTCTAGCTAGTGGTCTATCTATTTTGTTAACCTTTTCAAAAAACCAGCTCCTGGATTCATTGATTTTATGAAGGGTTTTTGTGTCTCTTTCTCCTTCATTTGTGCTCTGATGTCAGTTATTTCTTGTCTTGTGCTAGCTTTTGAATTTGTTTGCTCTTGTTTCTCTAGTTCTTTTAATTGTGATGTTAGGGTGTCGATTTTACATCTTTCCACTTTGTCCTGTGGGCTTTTAGTGCTATGAATTTCCCTCTAAACACTGCTTTAGCTGTGTCCCAGAGATTCTGGTAAGTTGTGTTTTTGTCCTCATTGGTTTCAAATAACTTCCCTTTATTTGTGCCTTAATTTCATTATTTACCCAGTAGTCATTTAGGAGCAGGTTGTTCAGTTTCCATGTAGTTGTGCAGTTTTGAGTGAGTTTCTTAATCCTGAGTTCTAATTTAATTGCACTGTGGTCTGAGAGACAGTTTGTTATGATTTCTGTTCTTTTGCATTTGCTGAGGAGTGTTTTACTTCCAATTATGTGGTCGATTTTAGAATAAGTTATGTGGTGCTGAGAAGAATGTATATTCTGTTGATTTGGGGTGGAGAGTTCTGTAGATGTCTATTAGGTCTGCTTGGTCCAGAGCTGAGTTCAAGTCCTGAATATCCTTCTTAATTTTCTGTCTTGTTGATGTGTCTAATATTGGCAGTGGGGTGTTAAAGTCTCCCACTATTATTGTGTGGGAGTCTAAGTCTCTTTGTAGGTCTCTAAGAACTTGTTTTATGAATCTGGGTGCTCCTGTATTGCATACATATATATTTAGGATAGTTGGCTCTTCTTGTTGAATTGATCCCTTTACCATTATGTAATTCCCTTCTTTGTCTTTTTTGATCCTTGTTCGTTTAAAGTCTGTTTTATTAGAGACTAGGATTGCAATCCCTACTTTTTTTTTGCTTTTCATTTGCTTGGTAAATGTTTCTGCATCCCTTTATTTTGAGCCTATGTGTGTCTTTGCATGTGAGATGTGTCTCCTGAATACAGCACACTGATGGGTCTTGACTCTTTATCCAGTTTGCCTGTCTGTGTCTTTTAATTGGGGCATTTAGTCCATTTATATTTAAGGTTAATATTGTTATGTGTGAATTTGATCCTGTCATCATGATGCTAGCTGGTTATTTTGCACATTAGGTGGTTCCTCATAGTGTCATTGGTCTTTATATTGTGGTGTGTTTTTGCAGTGGCTGGTACAGATTGTTCCTTTCCATATTTAGTGCTTCCTTCAGGAGCTCTTGTAAGGCAGGCCTGGTGGTGACAAAGTCCCTCAGCATTTGCTTGTCTGTAAAGGATTTTAATTCTCCTTGCTTATGAAGCTTAGTTTGCCTGGATATGAAATTCTGGTTGAAAGTTCCTTTCTTTAAGACTGTTGAATATTGCCCCCTACTCTCTTCTGGCTTGAGGGTTTCTGCAGAAAGATCTGCTGTTAGTCTAATGGGCTTCCCTTTGTAGGTAACCTGACCTTTCTCTCTGGCTGCCCTTAACATTTTTTCCTTCGTTTCAACCTTGGAGAATCTAACGATTATGTGTCTTGGGGTTGCTCTTCTCAAGGAGTATCTTTGTGGTGTTGTTGGTATTTCCTGAATTTGAGTGTTGGCTTGTCTTGCTAGGTTGGTGAACTTCTCCTGGATAATATCCTGAAATGTGTTTTCCAACTTGGTTCCAATCTCCCTGTCACTTTCAGGTATACCTATCAGTCATACATTTAGTCTTTTCACATAGTCCCGTATTTTTTGGAGGTTTTGTTTGTTCCTTTTCATTCATTTTTCTCTAATCTTGTTTTCATGTCTTATTTCATTAAATCGATCTTCAATCTCTGATATCCTTTCTTCTGCTTGATTGATTTGGCTATTGATACTTGTGTATGCTTTATGAAGTTCTTGTACTGTGTTTTTCAGCTCCATCAAGTCATTTATGTTCTTCTTTAAGCTGGTTATTTTAGTTAGCAGTTCCTGTAACCTTTTATCAAGGTTCTTAGCTTCCTTGTATTGGGTTAGAACATGCTCCTTTAGTGCAGAGGAGTTTGTTATTACCCACCTTCTGAAGCCTACTTCTGTCAATTCGTCAAACTGATTCTCAGTCCAGTTTTGTGCCCTTGCTGGAGAGGGGTTGCAATCATTTGGAAGAGAAGAGGCATTCTGGGTTTTGGGATTTTCAGCATTTTTTTGTGTTGCTTTTCCCTCATCTTTGTGGATTTATCTACCTTTGTTCTTTGAGGATGATGACCTTTGGATGGGGTTTTTGTGTGGCCATCCTTTATGTTGATGTTGATGTTGATGTTACTGCTGTTTGTTAGTTTTTCTTCTAACAGTCAGGCCCCTCTTCTGCAGGTCTGCTGCAGTTTGCTGGGGGTCCACTCCAGACCCTGTTTGCCTAGGTATCACCAGCGGAGGCTGCAGAACAGCAAAGATTACTGCCTGCTCCTTCCTCCAGAAGTTTCATCCCAGGGGGCACTGGCCTGATGCCAGCTGGAGCACTCCTGTATGAGGTGCCTGTCAACCCCTGCAGCGAGGTCTCTCCCAGTCAGGAGGCACAGGGGTCAGGGACCCACTTGAGGAGGCAGTCCGTCCCTTAGCGGAGCTGGTGTGCTGTGCTGGGAGAATCCCTTTTCTCAAGATCACCTGGTCTCTTCAGAGCCAGCAGGCAGGAATGATTAAATCTGCTGAAGCTGTGCCCATAGCACCCCTTTCCCCAGGTGTCTGTTCCAGGGAGATGGGAGTTTTATCTCTAAGGCCCTGACTGGGGCTGCTGCCTTTCTTTCAGAGATGCCCTGCCCAGTGAGGAGGAATCTAGAGAGGCAGTCTGGACACAGCCGCTTTGCCATGCTGGTGAGTTCCTCCCAGTCTGAACTTCTGGGCCTCCTTAGCACTGTCAGGGGAAAACCGCCTACTCAAGCCTCAGTAATGGTGGACGCCCCTTCTTCCACCTGCGATTGTCCCAGGTCAACTTCAGACTGCTGTGCTGGCAGTGAGAATTTCAAGCTAGTGGTTCTTAGCTTGCTGGGCTCTGTGGGAGTGGGACCTGCTGAGCGAGACCACTTGGCTCCCTGGCTTCAGTCCCTTTTCTAGGGGAGTGAATGGTTCTGTCTTGCTGGGGTTCCAGGTGCTACAACTCCTACAGCTACCTCAATGCCTGCCCAAACAGCTGCCCAGTTTTGTGCTTGAAACCCGGGGCCCTGGTGGTGTAGACACACAAGGGAATCTCCTGGTCTGCAGATTGCAAAAACCATGGGAAAAGCTTAGTATATGGGCTGGATAACACAGTCCCTCGTGACTTCCTTTGGGTGGGAGAGGGAGGCCCCCGGCTTCTTGCACTTCCCTGGTGAGGCGACATTTGAACCTGCTTCTGCTCGCCCTCCATATGCTGCACTTACTGCCTAATCAGTGCCATAATTTGTTTAACTGGGCCTACTGATGGCCTTTAGTCAGTTTCTGATTTTGCTATGATAAATTGATGCTTCATTGACTACCCACAGACACATATGCTTGAATATCTGTAGAAAAATATCTACAGAAGAGTTGTTAGGTCAGAGGCAATATACCTTATTTTACTTTATTTTTATTTATTTAACTTTTAATTTTTGTAGGTATATATAATAGGTATACATATTTATGGGATGCAATTTTGCATTTTTCTTTTTTTGAGACAGAGTTTCGCTCTTGTCACCCAGGCTGAAGTGCAATGGGACGATCCTGGCTCACTGCAACCTCTGCCTCCTGGGTTCAAGCAATTCTCCTGCCTCAGCCTCCCAAGTAGCTGGGATTACAGGTGCATGCCACCATGCCTGGCTAATTTTTCTTTGTATTTTTAGTAGAGACAGGGTTTCACCATGTTGGCCAGGCTGGTCTTGAACTCCTAACCTCAGGTGATCCGCCCACCTTGAGTTCCCAAAGTGCTGGGATTACAGGCATGAGCCGCCACACCCAGGCACAATGTGCATTTTTTAAAAGTTAATAATATTGACAAATTGTCCTTGACAGAGTTAAACTAATTTACATTCTCATTAGCTGTCTAAAAGATTGCCTGTTGTTCCACACCAATGTCAATACAAGTTTAAAAAATCTGTGCCTCTGATTCTCTCAGTGTAGTTTTAACTGACATTTGAATTGTATTAATTTTAGTAGAAAAGAGAGTGAGCTTCTTTTCATAAAATAAAGATGTCTTTACATTTCCATATCTGTGATTATCCCTTCAGATACTTTGCCCATTTTACTACTGGTTAATTGATCTTTCTTAATGGCTTCATGCTATTGTAAGTGCCAATATGTAGAAATTCAATTTGCTTTTGTATATTGATCTTGTTCCATCAATCTCACTGACCTTACTTATTACTACTAGTAGCTTTTTTGTATACACTGTTGGAATTTCTACAAAGACAATGGCACCATCAATTAGTATAGTTTTTCTCTTCCTTTCTAATCTGGATTCTTCTCATTTTTTAAAAACTATGGTTTTATATGGATTTTCTTTTTAGTTTACAAATATGATGAATGACATTTATTGATTTGTGGGTATTAAACCAATACTTACTCCTGGAATGGATCTTAGTTGTGATGCATTGGATTTGTTACAATTGTGTTTAGAAATTTTGCACCTATGTATAATGTTGGATAGAAGTAGTGACAGAAGACATCCCTGTCTTGTTAATGATCTTAGTATAAAAGCAGTCTTTCATCATTCAGTATGATGTTAGTTACAGATTTTTATAAGTGCCTTTTATCAGGTTGAGGAAGTTCTTTCACATTCCTAATTTGCTGAGAATTTTTATCAGAAAAAGGAAATTGGATTTTGTGAAATACATTTTTTATATCTATTTAGATGATCATATGTTTTTTTGTTTGTTTATATAATGAATTACATTGAATAAATTCTGAGTGTTAAACCAATCCTGCATTCTTGAGATGAAGCCCACTTGGTCATGCTTTGTAGTATCCTTTTTATAGTATTGGATTCAATTTGCTAAAATTTTGTTTTGAAGTTTTATATGTATGTACAAGAAAGATATTGGTCTTTAGTTTTCATTTATTATAATGTCTTTGACCGGCTTTGGTATCAGGATAATGCTGGGCTCAGAGTGAGTTGGGAAGTATTTCCTCCCTTCAACTTTTTTGGAAAAGTTTGTGTAAAATTAGTATTATTTCTTCTTTTAAAATTTGTTTTTATTTTTACTTTTTTAGAGATAGAGTCTTGCTTTGCTGCCCAGGCTGGAGTGCAGTGGTGCAATCATAGCTCACTGTAACCTTGAACTCCTCGACTCAAGCCATCCTTCCACTTCAAGTTCCCAAAGTCCAGGGACCACAGGTGACACCATGCCTGGGTATTTCTTCTTTAACTGTTTGTGGAATTCACTAGCTATCTGGGACCTAGAGTTTTCTTCGTGAGAAGGCTTTTATCTACAATTTAAATTTCCTTAAGAGATCTAGGGCTATTTAGGTTGTCTATTTCTTCTTCTTCTTTCTTCTTTGTTCTTTGTTCTTCTTCTTTCTTCCTCTTCCTCTTCCTCTTTTTTTTTTTTTTCTTTTTTTTTTGACAGACTCTCACTCTGTTGCCCAGGCTGGAGTACAGTGGCATGATCTCAATCTCAGCTCACTGCAACCTCTGCTCCTCAGGTTCAAGCAATTCTCCTGCCTCAGCCTCTCGTGTAGCTGGGATTACAGGTGTGTGCTACCACACCGGTTAGTTTTTCTATTTTTAGTAGAGACGGGGTTTTGCCATGTTGGCCAGGCTGGACTCAAACTCCTGACCTCAGGTGGTCTACCTCCCTTGGCCTCCCAAAGTGCTGGGATTACAGGCGTGAGCCACCATGCTCAGCCTGTTTCTTCTTGAGTGAACTTCAGTAATTTGTATCTTTCAAGAGTGTGTCCATTTTCTCCAAATTGTGGAATTCACTGGCATAAAATGATTCAAAATTATCTCTTTTCAGTATCTGTAGAATCTATAGTGATGTCGCTTCTCTCATTCCTGATATTAGTAATTTGCATATTTTCTCTTTTGTCCTGATCAGTCCTTCAGGAGCTTAATATATTTATTGATCCTCTCAAGAACCAGTTCTTCTCTTCTCTTCTCTTTCTTTCTTTTTTTTTGAGACAGGGTCTGGCTCTTTTGCCTAGACTGGAGTGCAGTGGCGTGATCTTGGCTCACTGCAACCTCCACCTTCTGGATTCAAGCTATCCTCCCACCTCAGCCTCTTGAGTAGCTGGAACTACAGGTGTGAACCACCAAACTCAACTAATTTTTGTATTTTTTGTAGAGACAGGGTTTCACAATGTTGCCTAAGTTGGTCTCGAACTCCTGAGCTCAAGCAATCTGCCCGCTTTGGCCTCCAAAAGTGTTGGGATTACAGGCATGAGCCACCACGCCCTGCCTTTTTTGACTTCTTCTATTGAATTTCTCTTTCCTATTTCATTAATTTCTACTTTGATCTTTATTACTTCTTTCCTTCTGCTTACTTCATGTCTAATTTGGTCTTTTTTTTCTAGTTTTTTATAGTAGACACTGAGATCATTGCTTTGAGAACTTTCTTCTTTTCTAGTATAGACATTTAATGCTATAAATTTTCTCTTAGAGACTGCTTTAGCGGCATCTACAATTTCTGATATATTGTGTTTTCACTTTCATTCAGTTCAAAATATTTTTTTATTTCTCTTTTGATTTCTTCTTTAATCTCTGGGTTACTTAGAAGGGTGTTGTTTTGTTGTTAAATATTTGTGGATTTTCCGAAGATATTTCTATTATTGATTTCTAATTTAATTCTTCTGTGGTCAGAAGGTATACTTTGTAAAACTTTAATTCCTTTGAATTTATTGAATCTTGTTTTGTAACCCAGAAGAGTTCTCTGTGCACTTGAGAAAAGTGTATTCTGCTATTTCTGGGTACAGTGTTATAAAATTGTCAATCAGGTCAAGTGTTAATAGTATTGTTCAAATCTTCTATATTCTTATTTTCTTTATACTTATTCTAGCAACTATTGAGATAGGTATGTTGAAATCTCTAACTATAATTGTGCATTTGTCTATTTCCTTGTGTAGTTCTAATAGTTTTTACTTTATGTATATTGAAGCTTTGTTATTAGGTTCATAAGTGTGTAGGATTATTATTTCCTCTTGATAAATTTACCTCTTATCATTATAAAATGATCTTTATCCTTGATAATATTGTTTGCTCTGCAATATTTTGTCTGATTTTAAAGTAGCCTGTCTTGTTTCTTTTGACTAAGGTTAGCAGGGTATAGCCCTTTCCATTCTTTTAATCTATTTATTATATTACTTTTATATTTATAGTATGCTTTTGTTGGCAGCATACAGTCGGGTTTTTGTAAATCTAATCTGACAATCTCTGCCTTTTAATCAGGGTGTTTACACTCTTTACATTAATTTGATTATTAATGTTGTAGGTTTGATATGTCATCTTGCTGTTTGTTTTCTATTTGTCCCATCTGTTATTTGTTCCAGTTTTTCTCTTTTACCATCTTCTTTTGAACCAATCAATTTTTAAATGATTTTGTTTTATCCCTTTCATTGCCATATTAGCTATAATTATTTATTTTGTTTTTTTAGTGATGCTCAAGGCTTTATTGTATATAGGCATATATCATTTTATTGCACTTTGCTTTATTGCATGTCACAGATATTGTGGGTTTTTTGTTGTTTTTGTTGTTGTTGTTGTTGTTGTTGTTTTGAGACCGAGTCTTGCTCTGTTGCCCAGGCTGGAGTGCAATGGTGTGATCTTGGCTCACTGCAACCTCTGCCTCCTAGGTTCAAGCGGTTCTCCTGCCTCAGCCTCCTGAGTAGGAATAGCTGGGATTACAGGCGCCCACCATCACACCTGGCTAATTTTTGTGTTTTTAGTAAAGACAGGGTTTCTTCATGTTGGCTAGCCTTGTCTTGAACTCCTGACCTCAGGTGATCTGCCCACCTCGACCTCCCAAAGTGTGCTGGGATTACAGGCATGAGCCCCTGTGCTTATCCGATATTGTGTTTTTTTGTTTGTCCGTTTGTTTGTTTTTTGTTTTTGTTTTTACAAATTTAAGGTTTGTGGTAATCCTTTACCAAGCAAATTTATTGGCACCATTTTCCCTCCAGCATGTGCTCAGCTCACTCCACTAGCATTTTTAACAATAAAGTATTTTAAAATTAAGATATTTACTTTGTTTCATTAGACATAATGCTATTGCACACTTAACAGACTACAGTGTAGTATAAACATAACTTTTCATATGCACTGAAAAACAAAAAAATTGTATGATATACTTTATTGCAATATTTGCTTTATTGTAGTGGTCTGGAACTGAACCTGCAGTATCTCTGAGGTATGCCTGTACATGTTTATCTATCACAGTCTACCTTAAAGTTGTATTATACTCACATTGTATAAAACCTTCCCATATAGTATAGGAATCTTACAATAGGATAATTCCATTTCTTCTCTTCCGGCATGTATGTTGTTGTTGTCATGGATCTTTTCATCTCTACAAGTTCAATTTGGTTTTTCTTTATACTTTAAATGTTTCTAACTTTTTGAATATATGAAATTAACTGTCTTACTGTCCTCTGTGAATTCTAACATCTACTTCAGCTCTGGGTTGCTTTCAATTGATTATGCTCCTTACTATTGGTTATGTTTTCCTGCCTCTTTGTGTGCCTGGTAATCTTTGAATGCCAGATATTGTGAATTTTATCTTGTGTGCTAGATATTGTTGCATTTATATACATCTTCTTGAGCTTTGTTCTGGGAGATGCTTAAATTACCTGGATAAAGTTTGATCCTTTTGGGTCTTGTTTTGAGAATATGTCAGGCAGGTCTGGACCATTGCTCAGCGTAGGGCTTATTCTTCTTGGTTACTGAGGCAAGACCATCCTTAGTATTCCACCTAATGCCTTGTGAATTATGAGTTTTTCCTGTCTAATTCCTGGAAGCACATTATCTTCAGGCCAGTGTGAGTGACAGGAACTGTTCCCACTAATCTTTACAGATGTATATTTCCTGGCCTGGGGTGTTTTCCTTACACATAGGCATTGATCATGCATATTTGGGGGTGACTCCCTGAAGATCTCCAGGATTCTGCCTGTGTGTATCTGTCTTATCTCTGGTATTCTGTCCTATGAACTGTAGGTGCCTGGGTCTCTTGGACTTCATGGTTTGTCTCCTCAATTCAGGGAGTCTGCTAAGCTCTGCCTCTGTTTTCCCTCCCTCTGTCACAGTTTGGAAACTCCCTTGAGGTAGTAAGATGACGTAACTGTAGGACTCAAGTTGTTCATTTCCTGCCTCGCAGAAATCAGTGTTCTTTGTTGCCTGATATCAAATGTTTGAACATTGTTTTATATGTTTTGTCTTTTTTTTTTTTCCAGATGCTTCAGGTGGGATGGTAAATCTCTTTCCTGCTACTTCTTCATGGCCAGAAAGGGAAGTCTAGTCATTGCTTTTTCTCTTTGAGATTTAATATTTTCTCTTTCATTTCAGCTTTTTATTTTGAAGAGTTTCAAGTCTTTGAAAAGTTGTAAAAATTATCAAGGAACACCTGTACACATTTTCTCTAGATTCACCAATCATTAACATTTTTCTGTTTGTGTGCTCTGTCTCTATCCCTCTCCTCCCCATCTCTCTTTCTCTTTTTCACACACATTAGCTAAATCATTTGAGAGTAAATTGCAGACATTATGATACTTCATCATTAAATAACTCTTAAGAACAAAGAAATTTTCCTATATAACCACAATATAATGATAAATTTCAGGAAATGTAACATCGATAGAATATTATCTAATATATGTTCTGCTTTGATTGTCTATTGCTGTGTATCAGATGATCTCAAAACTTAGAGGATTAAAACAGCTTACTATTCCTGTATCACGATTCCACGGATCAGGGGAATTCAGATATGGCACACTGGGGAGGGCTTATCTCTGCTATATGATGTCTTCAACCTTAGCTGTAGTGACTCAGTGGCTGGGGGCTGGAATAGCTGGGAGGTGGCTGGATATCTGTTCCCCCCCACCCCGCCCCGCCCCACAACATGGCTTCTCCCGCTGGCTAGTTTGGGCTTTCTACAGCGCGGTACCTTCAGGATAGTGGAACTTCCAACCTGGCGGCTCAAAGTTCCAAGCATGAGTGCCTCTAGGGTCACTAATAATACAAATTGGCATCCCACACAAGGTGATGCTCTGAGGACATAACATTATCTTTATCATATTCTTGGCCAAAATACGTAATTGGTATTTCATCATGAGAAACAATCAGCTGAGTCAAAATTAGGAAACATTCTATGAAACACCTGGCCTGTATACTTTAAAAATGTCAGTGTCATTACAGACGAGGAAAATTACAAACTGTTTCAGATTAAAGGAGACTATATCTATGTGCTAGTGTGTTGGCATAACAAAATACCACAGACTGGGTGGCTTAAACAACAGATATTTGTTTTCCGACAAATTTGGAAGCTGGAAGTCCAAGTTGAAGACAACAGGTTTGGTTTCTTCCGTCCTCTTTCCTCCACTTGCAGGCAGCCACCCTCTTGCTGAGGTGCTCACACGGCCATGTGGTCATCCGTCCGTGTCTTCTGTGTCCTAATCTCCTCTTCTTATAAAGACAGCAGTCATACTGGATTAAGGCTCATATTTATGACCCGATTTTAACTTAATTACCTTTCTAAAGACCCTGTCTTAAAATATAGTCACATTCTGAGGTACTAGGTGTGTGTTAGAGCTTCAGCATGAATTGTAGGGGCTGGGAACAGCGGATGAGGGACACAAGTCAGAATTCAGCCCATAACAGGGACTAAAGGGATTTCTTTATGTGTGGTCCTGGATTGGAAATACAGCTGCTATAAAGTATATTATCAAGAAAATTGGAAATGAATATGTATAGTATGGTAGATTAAAAATGGCATCAATTTTTTGCCATTAAAAATGGCATTCCTTTCACTCAGGAATGGGGGCATATTTCCCCTCCTTTTAAATCTTGGCTGGTCTGTGACTGCTTTGACAAATGGAGTAGAGTGGAAGTAAAGCTATGCCAATTTTGAGCCCAGCCTTTACAAGGCTGATTCTGCTTCCTCCTTCACTATACATTTGTCAAAGCAGTCACAGACTACCAGCCAAGATTTAAAGGGAAGGGAAATATGTCCCCATTCCTCAGTGAGACGAATGTTAAATAATTTGAGGTTGTTTTTAATCTACCACACTGTACGTAGTTATTTCCAATTCTCAATAATGTACTTTATAGTAACTTTTTTTGGAAATCCAAGACCATATATCAAATTTAGATGTAAAATCTACTTAGTCTCCTGTAATCTGAAACTGTTCCTCATGTTTCCATGTCTTTTATGACACTAACATTTCTGAAGTGTATGGGTTAGTTGTTTCATAGAATGTTACTTAATTTGAGCTTGTCTGTTTCCTCATTACAGGTATGCATTTTTGGTAGGAGTACAATAACATAATGTTATGTCCTCAAAGTATCATCTCACGTGTGATGTGATGTCAATTTCTACTATTGGTGAAATTAACTTTAGTGCTTGGTTAAGGTGGTATCTGCCAGTTTTCTCTGAAGGAAAGGTCCCTGTTTCCCTTTGTAATTGGTAAGTAATCTCTAGGGAAATTTTTTTTTCTTTAAAAATTTCAAAAAGAAGCTCTTCTCTATTCTGTGTCAGGCAATTCCAATATCTGTTGTCTGTTAAATTAAATTTGGCCTTGAAGCTGTCTTCATATTTTGAATCTTTTTGGAAAATGAAAAGAGAAAGCTCGTTTTAAAAAAGAAAAGAACAACAAAAACAAAAACATATTTTGTGTCCTTGCATAACAAGCTGCAGCCTAATTTAGTATGTAAACAAACTGAAATCTAACTTAGAAGCACATTTTTCATATAAGATAGCTGGGTTTCAGCCAATCACAAGCAGCTGAGCTTCAGACAATCACAGGCTGCCAACTGTTCAGACCATGTCCAAATAAGGCAAGTGTCTAGCTGTAACCAATCAAGCTATTTCTGAACTTTACTTCCTTTTTCTGTCTATAAATACTCACTCTTCCCCTTGCAGAGTGGAGCTCTCTGAACCTTTTCTGGTCTTGAGTGCTGCCTGATTCATAAATTGTTCTTTTCTCAAACAAACTGTTAAATTTAGTTTGTCAAAAGTTTTTATTTGAACAGATCTGGTGTTGTTAAGGGAGGAGACCACCCCTCATACTGTCTTATGCCCAATTTCTGCCTCCAAAGAAAGAAGAAATAAAAACTAAAAGGCAGAAATGAAATCCACAGGCAGACAGCCTGGTGCCTTTCCCTGGGCCTGGTAGGTAAAGATTGACCCCTGACCTAACCAGTTATGTTATCTATAGATTCCAGACATTGTATGGAAAAGCATTGTGAAAATCCCTGTCTTGTTCTGCTACGTTCTGATTACTGGTGCATGCAGCCCCCAGTCGCGTACCCACGCTTGCTCAATCAATCATGACCCTCTCACGCAGAACCCCTTAGAGTTGTAAGCCCTTAAAAGGGACAGGAATTGCTCACTCAGGGAGCTCAGTTTTTGAGACGTGAGTATTGCCGATGCTCCCGGCCGAATAAAGCCCTTCCTTCTTTAACTCAGTGTCTGAGGGGTTTTGTCTGCGGCTTGTCCTGCTATGTTGTAAGTGAGATCCAAAGGTGCCCTCCTGATGATGACCTTTAGAAGCAAGGAGCAAACAGTTGTAGGTATCTTCCTAAACCCCTTGTGCTCACTGCTTCGCACTGCACATTTGGAGGTTGTCTTCAGTAAGTCCCATTTGAATATGAGCTCCATAACTTGTGTTGCGATCCCCGAGTTTATTTGAGCATCTTAAATCCAGACTGGATTCACAAGTTGGACTGGGTTTTGTGTCAGATTGGACTCAACCAAAACTGAACTGAGTTCAGTAAAAGGCATCTGGTAGGTAAGGTTACAAGAAGACCTGCAATGATGGGTTCATTTGAATCCAAGGCATCTGGGGCTTCTCCATTTTGAAACTTGTGCTTTTCTAGAGAAATGAGTCAACCTTGTCTCAAGTAATTTAGAATTGTACATTGACTGACTTAACTCTGATTGCACTTCTCTCTACCTTTCTCTTTATTTCCCTCAACATACTCTGAACCGTCTAAACTTTTCACTCAGTTAACTTTTCATTCCAAAGGAAAAAAGAAAGCTAGAAAAATGCCTTATAAATTTAGGTCCTCAGATCAGCCATGTCTACTGCTTTAACCACCTTTACCCCTTGTTCAAAATCTTGAGTTCTGAGCAATATTGAAATATTTCTCTCAAAGGAGAACTCTCAGAAATTTGCTAAGAAATTTAGAATTTCATTTAGAATAGCATCTCATCCAGGACTCACTGATCTTTACTAATTTATACACATGACATGGGGACCTGAAGAAGCCCATAAATGGAGGGCTGAGACCAAATGAGAGGTACCCAAGGAAGATATCAAATATTCAATTCCTGTTTCTTTTAGGGATGGACCAAAGAAACTAGGAAAATAGCAGATGATCTCTTAGAATTCATCCCTAAAGCATTTTCTGAAAAACGAAACAAAAATAAAAACAAAAAAATACAAAAACTGACTGATCTGTTATTGAATCTTACAAAGAGAAAAAAAGAATGAACCAATCTGACTCAATAGTCTAGTTGGAAAACAGAAGCTGAGAAGCTGCCTATCTAGCTGGATTGGTCTCCAAAATACTCATTCTGGCATTCAGCTGGTTATTTTGAGACTCTTTTGTAAGATAAATTTACATCTATAAAAGAAATTTCAGTTTTTAAGTTTGTCTCTCTTTCTGCACCAGGAGAAAGAGGACTGAATCATCGAAAACTCTTTTAATGGGGAAGGAATCTGGTTTAAATGTACATAACAAGCCTTACCTTTGTTTAAGGTACTTTTCACCTTTCTTTGTTTTGGAAAATGATGGTTTTCAGCCTGAAGCATGTGCCTTTGAGATGTCAATTTTCTTTTCTTTTCTTTTTTTTTCTTTTGAGGCTGAGTCTTGCTCTTGTTGCCTAGGCTGGAGCCCAAAGGCACGATCTCGGCTCCCTGCAACCTCCGTCTCCCAGGTTCAAGCGATTCTCCTGCCTCAGCCTCCTGAGTAGCTGGGATTATAGGTGCCCAGCACCACGCCTGGCTAATTTTTGTATTTTTAATAGAGACAGGGTTTTGCCATGTTGGCCAGGCTGGTCTCAAACTCCTGACGTCGTGATCCACCTGCCTCAGCCTCCCAAAGTGCTGGGATTACAGGTGTGAGCCACTGCGCCTGGCCGAGATGACAATTTTCCACCTCATCTTACCTGAGAGTCCTCCCTTTGAAAATGCAAATTTAGGGGAGATGACTCGGGGGGAAGAAGAAAAAGCAAAATAAGAAAAAAGGGAAATCTGAAAATTGCTGAATAAAAAAATGTTAGAAGTCTTTTCCTCTCACAAATATTAGTAAAAAGTTTTTGCCATCGATGTGGATAATCTTGCTCCATTGGCTGGAAACATAATTTTTTGTGATCTAAATATTCTTTTATAAACTAGTGAGTTTTGTATTGCTATACCTGACACATGGCTAAAATTTCAGGAAAAAACCTGTCAGATCTGCTTCTGCCTATATGTTTATGTAAGTCTTTATATGTATGTATGTGTAATATCTTTCTACCTCCAGATGGTATTGCTACAAATGATTTATTATTAAAGTTATTAAATTTTATAAATGTATCACATTTATTAATTAAATTAGTTTAAGAAACAATATTACATTAATTATAATTTAATTTGCTTAAATAATAATAAGTACCGATATAAATTAAGTATTCCTAAAACTCTTAGAAGTATAGGAACTAACTCAGATGTTTACGAATATAGATCTTTGAGTTCAGTCTACGAACAAATGTCCAAATGGAAATTCAGTGTCCATTACTCCATATATATCAAGCACAGCAGTAAAACAAACAAACAAAATCACATATTTAACTTTTAGGTTCTTGCCTTTGTGATGACTACCTAACATACATGTACTAACAGAGGAATAACTCAATGATAGCTAGCTTTGCTTTTTTTCTTTTTTTTTGAGATGGAGTCTCGCTTTGTCACCCCGGCTGGAGTGCAGTGGCACGATCTCGGCTCTCTGCAACCTCCACCTCCCAGGTTCACGCCATTCTCCTGCCTCAGCTTCCCGAGTAGCTGGGACTACAGGTGCCCGCCACCACGCCTGGCTAATTTTTTTTTTGTATTTTTAGTGGAGACGGGGTTTCACCGTGTCAACCAGGATGATCTCGATCTCCTGACCTCATGATCCGCCCATCTTGGCCTCCCAAAGTGCGGAGATTACAGGTGTGAGCCACTTCGCCCGGCCTAGCTTTGTTTTAATAGACATATTATAAAGTCTCTTAGGTAACTTATACTTAATGGAGTTTTGCTAGGCTAAGTAATGGATATTTATTGAATATTTAGATCATTTCCAAATAAGATAAAATGCTGAAATTCTAGTTGCTGAATATAGGCTTAACTTTATTTGCTTTTGGCATCTTGTTTTAGTATGGTTATAGAGAAGTTAAATATATTTGAATTTGTTAGTAGACATGAACAATTATACTATGAAGAAGCATATTTCTAAAAGTTATAAAATAGTGTTACAGAATGCTTGCTCACAATTACTAAGGATTAAAATTCTAATTAATATGTGTAATGAAAACTAGAAATCACAAGGGAAACAATTCTGTATGCAAATATAGAAAAAACAAAACGTATTTTTGATAAGGAAAGTTCTAAGGCATGAGAGTGTGTTTTCTGTTAAAGGAAAAAGGAGTAATTAATTCTGTACTGAAGTAGAATGACTGCTTGTTCCAGCATGAGAGAAAAAAATGGAAGAGAAAAAAGCTGATTAAAAAAAAGATCGGGGAAATAAATCTTATCTTTCTTTCATAGCAGGCTGAGATTGGATGAATTTATTTAAAAGCCTGTACTAAAATTAGCTTTAGCATTTATGGTACACTGATGCAAAACTATAATTTAGTATTCTTGATTAAAATCACATTTTCCTGGAGTATTATTAGTTTGATAATGTAAAGATATTTTTACCTCTTAAGTAATCGGTTTAGGAAACAAAGACTTGGGTTTTTTCAAGATAATTTCTTGTGCCTCATGTTATCTTTTATTAGGTCTTCAATTACTTAAGAAAAGTGAGCCTTCTCAGTATTAGAGATAAGGTTTTTGTTTGTTTCATTTTGTTTTACAACTATGTAACTTTCTGCACTTTGCTTTTAAAATATTTTGTCACTATGATATTGCTTTATAGTAACTTGTGATCTTTTAAAATTATTTTAAACTTTCTGACATTTTTGACAACTTTTCAATATCATATTCTAAATTAAGTTTTTTAAACCTTGAACTAACTTTAGAATGTTCTAGCGGGCATCTTGAATGTCTTAAAGGATTGTTTCCCTCCTTATAAAACAAAATATTAAACTAATTAGGATTATATATTAAATTATATAGGAAGCATTTTCTTTTACTTTACTTATGTTTTAGATTTTTAGAGATGGGGTCTTGCTTTGTTGCCCAGGCTGGTCTCAAACTCCTGGCTTCAAGTGACCCTCCCCCTTTGGCCTCCCAAAGTGCTGAGATTACTGATATGAACCACTTTGCCCAGCTATGAAGCATTTTCAAATAAGAAATGATAAGCCTTCACTGAGTTATATTTGTATGGATGTGTTATTAATATGTATTCCAGAAGTTGTATGCAATTCCTAGAAATCTGATAGTCTTAATATAACCTAGTTACAATCCAGTCACGATTCTAGTTATTATCTTAAAATATTGCGTGCTGCTGAAATAACCAAAGTTCCTTGTCAATTGTGTCATTGTTATGATGAACTCTCAGCAAATCTTTAACATGGCCATTTTAAGTGTTGTGATTCACAGACAGTTAATTGCTTTACTCTTGTACTTCCCTAAAAGCTGTTGCAGGCAACTACAGTATAAACATAGAGTATTTTATCTTTTAGAAGATTCATGGAAGAGACTCTGACAAGTACAGCTTTCTGATAACTTTAATATCATACCACTGGACTAAGAATTTCCATAAGTCTAATGAGGAAACTGATTGGTTCATAAAACTACTAACCCAACATCAAGCAGAACAAGAATTAACTGAAATCAAAGAAATGCTTTGCCTGATTTTCACGCTAAGTGAGCTAGTATCAAAATTGTTAAGGTATGTGATATGGTTTGGCTGTGTCCCCACCCAAATCTCATTTTGAATTGTTGTTCCTGTAATCCCCATGTGTCGTGGGAGAGACCCGGTAGGAAGTAATTTAATCATGGGGGCAGTTACCCTCATGCTGTCCTGGTGATAGTGAGTTCTCATGAGATCTGATGGTTTTATAAGGTGCTTCCCCCGCTTCTGCTTGGCACTTCTCCTTGCTGCTGCCATGTGAAGAAGGATGTGTTTGCTTCCCCTCTGCCATGATTGTAAGTTTCCTGAGGCCTTCCCAGCCATGCTGAACTGTGAGTCAATTAAACTTCTTTCCTTTATAGGTTACCAAGTCTCGAGTATGTCTTTATTAACAGGGTGAGAATAGACTAATACAATATGCAATTTGAATAAATTTGAGTAAAGATTGATCTGACTCAAATTACATTCATTAACCTATTTAACAAACAGTGCTATGCACTAAATTAGAGAAACAAAACTGTTATTTATTTTATTTTTATTTCAATAGTTTTTGGGGAACAGGTGGTTTTTGGTTACATGGATAAGTGATTTAGTGGTGACTTCTGAGATTTTGGTGCACCCAACACACAGGCAGTGTATCTATACCCAATATGTAGTCTTTTATCCCTCACCCCCTTTCAGCCTTCCCACCAAGTTCCCAAAGTCCATTATATCACTCTTATGCCTTTTTATCCTCATAGCCTAACTCCCACTTATAAGCAAGAACATGTGATAATAGGTTTTCCACTCCTGAATTACTTCAGTTAAAATAATGTCCTCCCATTCCATCCAAGTTGCTGCAAAGCCCATTATTATGTTCCATTTTATGTCTGAGTAGTATTCTGTGGTGTATATATACTACATGTTCTTTATCTACTTATTGGTTGATGGCCTTTTAGGTTGGTTCCATAGTTTTGCAATTGTGAATTGTGCTGCTATAAACATGCGTGTACATATGTCTTTTCCATATAATGACTTCTTTTCCTTAGGGTAAATACCCAGTGGTGGGATTGCTGGATCAAATGGTAGTTCTACTTTTAGTTCTTTAAGAAATCTCCATACTGTTTTCCATAGCAATTGTACTAGTTTACACTCCGACCAGCAGTGTAAAAGTGTTCCATTTTCACCACGTCCATGCCAGTATCTATTATTTTTTGATTATGGCCATTCTAGAAGGAGTAAGGTGGTATCTCATTGTGGTTTTTATTTGCATTTCCTTGATAATTAGTGATGCTGAGCATTTTTTCATATGTTTATTGGCTGTTTGTATATCTTCTTTTGATAATTGTCTATTCATGTCCTTAGCTCCTTTTGATGGAATTATTTTTTCCTTGCCGATTTGTTTGAGGTCCTTATAAATTCTGGATATTAGTGCTTTGCCAGAGCCATAGTTTACAAATACTTTCTCCCACTCTATAGGTTATCTGTTTACTCTGCCAACTATTTCTTTTGCTCTGTAGAAGCTTTTTAGTTTAATTAGGCCTCATTTATTTATTTCTGTTTTTGTTGCATTTGCTTTTGGGTTCTTAATCATGAAGTCTTTGCTGAAGCCAGTGTCTAGAAGAGTTTCTCTAATGTTATCTTCTAGAATTCTTATGGTTTCTGGTTTTAGATTTAAGTCTTTTATTGATCTTCAGTTGATTTTTATATAAAGTGAGAGATGAAGATCCAGTTTCATTTTTCTAATGTGGCTTGCCAGTTATCCCAGCACCGTTTATTGAATATGATGTCCTTTCCCCGCCTTATGTTTTTGTATGCTTTGTGAAAGGTTAGTTGGCTGTAAGTGTTTGGCTTTATTTCTCAGTTCTCTATACTGTTCCATTGGTCTATGTGCCTATTTTATACCAGTACCATGCTGTTTTGGTAACCATAGCCTTGTAGTATACTTTGAAGTTGGGTAATGTGATGCTTCCAGATTTGTTCTCTTTGCTTAGTATCGCTTTGGCTATTAGGGCTCCTTTTTGGTCCCATGTGAATTTTAGTATTGTTTTTTCTAGTTCTGTGAAGAATGATAATGGTATTTTGATGGGAATTGCGGGAATCTGTAGATTTCTTTAAGCCATATGGTCATTTTCACCATATTGATTCTACCCATCCATGATCATGAGATGTGTTTCCATTTGTTTGTGTTGTCAATGATTTCTTTCAGCAGTGTTTTGTATTTTTACTTGTAGAGATCTTTCACCTCCTTGGTTAAGTATTTTCCGAAGTATTTTATTTTATTTTTTGCAGCTGTTGTAAAATGGACTGAGTTCTTAATTTGATTCTCAGCTTGGTCATTGTTGGTGTATAGCAGTGCTACTGACTTTTGTACATTGATTTTGTATCCTGAAACTTTGCTGGATTCATTAATGAGATCTAGGAGCTTTTTGGATGAGTCTTTAGGGTTTTCTAGGTATACAATCGTATCACTTGCAAACAGTGACAGTTTGACTTCCTCTTTACTGATTTAGAGGCCCTTTATTTCTTTCTTTTGTCTGATAGTTCTGGCTAGGACTTACAGTACTATGTTGAATAGAAGTGGTGAAAATGGGCATCCTTGTTTTGTTCCAGTTCTCAGGGGGAATGCTTTCAATTTTTTCACATTTACCATAATGTTGGCTGTGGGTTTGTCATAGATGGCTTTTATTACATTGAGGTATGTCCCTTTATGCCCATTTTGCTGAGTTTTTTAATCATAAAGGGATGCTAGATTTTGTCAAATGCTTTTTCAGAGTCTATTGAGATGGTCATATGATTTTTGTTTTTAATTCTATTCATGGATATACTACATTTATCGACTTGCGTATGTTAAACTAACCCTGTATCCCTGGTATAAAATGCTCTTGATCATGGTGGATTATCTTTTTGACGTGCTGTTGGATTTGATTTGCATCTATGTTCATTAGTGATATTGGTCTGTAACTTTCTTTTTTTGCTATGCCCTTTCCTGATTTTGATACTAGGGTAATACTGGATTCAGGATGATATAGGGAGGATTCCCTCTTTCTCTAGCTTTTGGAATAGTTTCAGCAGTGGTGCCAATTCTTCTTTGAGTGTATGAATCAGCTGTGAATCCATCTGGCCCTGGACTTTTTTTGTTGGCAATTTTAAAATTACTGTTTCAGTTGTTTCAATCTCGCTACTTGTTATTGGTCTGCTCAGAGTTTTTATTTCTTTCTGTTTTAATCTAGGACGGTGTATATTTCTAGGAATTTATCCATCTCCTTTAGGTTTTCTAGTTTGCACACATAAAGGTGTTCATGGTGTTTACAGTAGCTTTGAATGATCTTTGGATTTCTGTGGTATCAGCTGTAATATCTCCCATTTCATTTCTAATTGAGCTTATTTGAATTTTCTTCTTTTCTTGGTTAATCTCACTAATGGTCTATCAATTTTGTTTATTATTTCAAAGAACCAGGTTTTTGTTTTATTTATCTTTTGTATTTTTTTTGTTGTTTCAATTTCATTTGTTCTCCTCTGATCATTGTTTTTTATTTTCTTTTGCTGGATTTGGGTTTAGTTTGTTCTTGTTTCTTTAGTTCCTTGAGGTGTGACATTAGGTTGTTTATTTTTGCTCTTTCAGACTTTTTGATGTAGGTATTTAATGCTATGAACTTTCCTCTTAACACCACTTTTGCTGTATCCCAGAGGTTTGGATAAATTATGTCAGTACTATCATTCTGTTCAAATAACTTTTAAATTCTTATCTTGATTTCATTGTTACCCAAAGATCATTCAAGAACAGGTTATTTAATTTCCAGGTGGTTGTCTAGTTTTGAGGGATCCTTTTGGAGTTAATTTCCAGTTTTATTCTATTATGGTCTGTGGATATACTTGACATGATTTCAGTTTTCTTAAACTTATTGAGACTTGTTTCACGGCCTATCATATGGACTATCTTGGAGAATATTCTATGTGCTGACGAGAAAAATGTATTGTATATTCTGGAGTTGTTGGGCAGAATGTTCTGTAAATATCTGTTAAGTTCATTTGTTCTAGAGTATAGTTTAAGTCCATTGTTTCTTTGTTGAATTTCTGTCTTGATGATCTGTCTAGTGCTGTCAGTGGAGTATTATTATTGTGTTACTGTCTATCCCATTTCTTAGGTCTAGTAGTCATTGTTTTATAAATTTGGGAGCTCCAGTGTCAGGTGCATATATATTTAGAATTGTAATATCTTCCTGTTGGACTAATTCTTTTATTGTTATATAATGTCCTTCTTTGCCTATTTTTACTGCTGTTGCTTTAAAATCTGTTTTGTCTGATATAAGAATAGCTAGTCCTGCTTGCTTTTGATTTCCATTTGCGTGAAATATCTTTTTCCACCCTTTTACCTTAAGTTTATGTGAGTCCTTATGTGTTAAGTGAGTCTCCTGTAAACAGTAGATACTTGGTTGGTGGATTTTTATCCATTTTGCCATGCTATATCTTTTAAGTGGAGCATTTAGGCCATTACATTCAACGTTAGTATTGAGATGTGAGGTACTGCTCTATTCATCATTTTAGCTGTTGCCTAAATACCTTTTTCTTTAATTGTCTTATTGCATTATAGTCCTTGTGAGATCTATGCTTGAAGGAGGTTCTATATTGGTGTATTTAAACATTGTGTTTTAAGATTAAAACTCCTTTCAGCATTTCTCGTAGTGCTGGTTTGGTAATGGCAAATTCTCTCAGCATTTGTCTGAAAAAAACTTTTTCTCTGTTTCATTGATTAAGCTTAGTTTTGTTGGATACAAAATTCTTGGTAGATAATTATGTTCTTTAAGGAGGCTAAAGATAGGACCCCAATACTCTCTAGCTTCTCAGGTTTCTTTTGAGAAATATGCTGTTAATTGATAGGTTTTCCTTTATAGGTTACCCTATGCTTTTGTCTTACAGATTTTTTTTTTTTTTTTTCTCTGAGATGATGTTTCACTCTTGTTGCCCAGGCTGGAGTGCAATGGCATAATTTCAGTTCACTGCAACCTCTGCCTCCCACGTTCAAGTAATTCTCCTCCCTCAGCCTCCCAAGCAGCTGGAATTACAGGCATGTGCCACCACGCCTGGTTAATTTTTGTATTTTTAGTAGAGATGGGGTTTCACCATGTTGACCAGGTTGGTCTCAAACTCCTGACCTCAGGTGATCCTCCTGCCTTGGCCTCCCAAAGTTCTGGGATTACAGATGTGCGCCACTATACCCGGCCAGTCTCACAGCTTTTAAGATTCTTTTCTTTGTCTTGATTTTAGATAACCTGATGACTATGTGCCTTGGTGGTGGTCTATTTGCAGTGAATTTCCCAGGAGTACTTTGAGCTTCTTGTATTTGGATGTCTAGATATCTAGCAAGGCCTTTGAAGTTTTCCTCAATTATGCCCTCAAATAAGCTTTCCAAACTTTTAGATTTCTCTTCCTCAGGAATAACAATTATTTTTAGCTTTGGCCATTTAATGTAATCCCATATTTTTTGAAGGCTTTGTTCAGTTTTTAAAATTCTTTTTTATTTTATTTTTTGTCTGATTGGGTTAATATGAAAACCTTGTCTTTGAGCTCTAAAGTTCTTTCTTCTACTTGTTCTAGTCTATTGTTGAAACTTTACCCTGTATTTTGTATTTCTCTAAGTGTGTCTTTCATTTCCAGGAGTTGTGATTGCTTTATCATTATGATATCTATTTCTTTGAAAAATTTTTCATTCATATTCTATATTGTTTTTTACATTTCTTTAAGTTGGTTTTCATCTTTCTCTGGCTTCTCCTTGAGTGGCTTAATTATCAACCCTCTGAATTCTTTATCAGCAATTCAGAGATTTTTTTGTTTGTTTGGATCCATTGTTGGGGAGCTAGTATGATATTTTGGGGGTATTAGAGAACCCTGTTTTGTCATCTTATCAGAATTACTTTTCTGGTTTCTTTTGGTAGACTATTTCTTCGAATTGTTCTTGAATTTATTTTTGATTGAATTGTGTTTTTTAAATTTATTTTTTCCCTCTTAAGGATTAGACCTTAATATTTATTTCAGCCTAATTTGATTCTTGGTGCTTGTAGGGGTGAAGACTCTGCACGAGTTCCTTAGTTACAGAGAGTCTTTGTGTGATGGCTTTCCTGATGTTGGTTGTAGTAATTATGTACTTGGTTTGTGGGCAAGTTCACTGTCTCCTATGAAGTTGGAATGGCAGGGATCTCTTGAAGCTTATCTCATTCTCTTGTGGTCTATATTTATTTATTTTTTTTTCCCCCAGTATTTTATTTACTGAGTTGATGATTCAGGCTTCAGGCCAATAGGGGAGGTATTCTTGGGTAGGTACTAGTTGTAGCTAAAGCAGGTGAATAGATATAATCCCAATGGTGGGCTCAGACCCCAGCCTTGACGAGGATAGCTGGGGGAGCTCGCAATTTGATGTCCTGAGGTTTTATCAGGGTGAGGAGTAGGAGCTACCTCAGCTCCCCTCTTAGGCCAGCAAGCTGTTCACCTCACAGTCTCATTCTTGTCCCATTGTTTCAGCTATTTGGATCAGTTAGGCACCTCTTTTCATCTATAGGAATGTTGATGTTTCAAGTAGGGAGGAATTGTGACCCTGCCCCTTGTGCAGGCTTCAATCTGGGGGGTGCTTCTCCTGTGGGGCTGTGCTAACTCTGGTTTGTTCCAGCAAGGCTGTCTATAGCTGCCTCCATGCTGCATTCCTGTGGAGGAAGCCCCAGCTGTGTCTGCAGTGGAGTGCCAGAGGGGAACAAGGACCTCTTCTCCAAGGCCCTTCATGATCACAGAGGCCACTTGCCTGTTGGGGTATAGGTTCAGACTTTCCCTACTGTACCCAGCACTGCAATTGTGTCTCTGCTGTGACAAACTTCCCACCAGCGAAAGATCTGGAACTCATGGGTTGGTTTTCGGATTCTTTTGTCCCATGGGGTGATCCCTTGATGTGGTGCTCTCCCTCTTTCCCTTAGGAATGGGGCTTTCTGAGAACCAGACTGAAGTGATTGTTATTCTTCTTCTGGGTCTAGCCACCCAGCTAGGCTCTGGGCTGGTGCTGGGAAATGTCTGCAAAGAGTCCTGTGATGTTATCTGTCTTCAGGTTTCCCAGCATGCATACCAACACCTGTTCTGATGGAGGTGGCAGGGGAGTGATGTAGTCTGTGAGATTTCTTGGTTGTAGATAGGCTCAGTGTGCTGGCTTTCTTGAATGCTGGTTATGCTAGTGGTGAAGTTGTCATGTGGACAGACCCAGGACCTCTGGTTAGCCAGGGTTTAGCAGGGAGTGGTGGTAGCTGTTGTTTTCTCCTTCCTGTAAGCAGTGTTATTCTGCCAAGAGTTACTGTAATGGCCTGAGTTGGTTGACTTCTAGCCAGGAGGGGACACTTGCAAGAGAACACCAGCTGTGGTAGTAGTAACGACATTTGTGCTTGGCCTAAGTTGTCTAGGGGAAGTATTCTGGTTTCCCAGAAAATGGGCAGGGCCATAAAGCTCTCAAGAGTTTATGTCTTTTGTGTTAAGCTACAGGGCAGGTAGAGAAATACCATCAGGTAGGGGCAGGGTTGGGCGGGCCTGAGTTCAGATTTTACCCGGGCAAGGCCTGCTGTGGCCCCTCTGGGGGATAGGAGGGGTGGTTCTCAGGCCAATGGGGTTATGTTCTAGAGGGGAGTATGGCTCCCTCTGCTGTGCAGTAGAGTTTGCAAGGGGAGTGGGGATTAGCTCATAGTGAAAGTCCTCATCCAGCTCCCACAGAGTTGGCGAGGCCAGTCTTGTTCCCATGGTGCCCCACTAACGGCACTGAGTTTAGATTCAGACAGCTGGTGTGCAGAACTCAGACCTGCCCTGGGCCATGAGCTTTCCTGCTGAGAAAGAAACATGGCTTTCAGGTCACACCCCTCCCATCTGCCTGCAATGCTGGGTGCCCAGTTTCTGCCCTTGTATCTGCATTAGTTTCCATTTGTCCGCCCACCCCCGGATTCTGTTCAAGGGTGTTCACGCCCACTTGAAATTACCAAAAAATTCAGTTGGCAGCTTCTTTCACTCTGTGACTCCTTCCTAAGTTTGGTGGCTGCCTTCTCTGGGGGCCCCTGTGAGATATAGTCAGGGATGGCTTCCCTGGCCTCGAGTTGGAGACTGAGAATGCCTCCAAGGCTCTTCCTGCTGTTGCTTCTACTTTTATATTTTGTGCTTCTCCCTAAGTCCATCCCAGCTCTAGGTAAGGTTAAAGCCTTCTCCCATGATCTGGATTTTCAGATTCCCCAGTAGGAATGTGTGTTCAGAGGCAGGCTCTCCCCTTCTCCTACACTGAGAATTCACAGTTTTTTGCCTATTCCATGGAGTCTGTTGTGGTGTGTTCCTTCTTTCATAGGATCTGCGAATTCTTTTGGTTTCCTGCTAACTTCCTGCAGTGGTTCTTGGAATAAAAGTTCACAGTGTTAATTGCTACACACTGTTCTGTCCTTCCAAGTGGGAGAGACACACTAGCACTGCCTACTATCTGCCATCTTAGAACAGACAAACCAAAACACATTTAAAAGGATGTAAATTTATTGCTAAGTGTGGACTCATGGAGGCCCCATATGGCCACCTGGTTCTTCCTGAGTCCTTAAATCTTCCATTATTAAAAACTCTGTACTCCATTACTCATCATGGAGTAGACAAAATCTAGTTCTGGGAAGACCCATATCCTTAATAACAGAATCTCCTGTATCTCCTGCTCTTATAAGCTTTGCTATAACTAAATACTGCAAAGCTTTAATCCATTACACCAAAGTATATTTTCACCAAGTAAAAGCCTTTTGTGATACGCTGAGTACGACCAACCTTTCACAATCTAGAACTCAGAGATTGAGTCTTCTGGAAATAACATTCCATCTGAGAAAAACTGCTCTTGTACCCCATTAGCAGAGATTATATCATGTTCTCCTCTCACCACCCACAGTAAAACTTTAGGGCTTTGAGTCTTGAGTCCATACCTTGTGACTCAAAAGAGCCCCTTCAAACTCTTGGAACTGTACACCTATTAGAGACCTTAAGGTAGGGAAGTTTCTCCCCAGAAGCAGATGGCATCCTAGACATGGACAGCTTTCTCAAGATCATGGATCAAGACTTCTCTGCTATCATGAATATCTTATCCTTTTTTCTATTTTCCCCTTATTTCCTGCTGGGAAATCCATGGGACCATAATTTATAGATGGCTTTAGCTAAGGCTCATGCTCTAACAAGAAAAACCAACGCAACTGTTGGGTTTCTGGACTGATGCCAAAAAAAAAAAACAACCAAACACTACCCTAGGAAACCATTTTATTACTGCCAGTGCCTCTCTGTGTTCCAATGAAAGCCACCCTAAAACCTCAAAAGCAGATTGGAAATCTATCTTTGATTTTGTAGATATCACTGCTACTTGCTTTCCTACACTTACTGAAAGCAATAGCCTAACTTTTCCAATTAATAACCTACCAGCTACCAAATACAGAAAAGCTGAGTGATTCTTGCAAAAGGTGTATTATGCTTCCGGGCATCACATACTGAAGACTTGGGGACTATCTATGTAGGTACAAGTAACTTATTGTATAATGTCACTGGATTAAATTCAGTAATGTCCTTTTTCACTAAATGTGGTTATACAACCTTACAGCATGTTACAAAGGGAACACAAACAAAAAAGTAAGTTTCACATTGGACCTTCTTCAGGAGCAGTGCTGACCTATTTCACTGACCTATGCTCAACTGCCACTAGGTGGCCCTCTTTTCCAGCTTCCAAGGGCCTACATTTGGCCTATGTGGCCTCAGTATAGCCTCAGATTTCCTGCTATGAACTTAATGAGCCCAGAACTGGCTCTAGCTATGGTTTGTTCCTTTTTGGGTGGAGTGGATGGGTGGTTCTTGGAGAATCTACTACTTTCCCGTGCGTGCAGTGGGAGGCTGTGTTGGAGAATCTAGCTATCCCGACTGCCTACACAGAGCCTACCATAATTTTTCACTCACATCTTTAGTATAAATCTAATTGTCTTGGCCTTCTGTAATAATACCTTTGAAGAAATAAGGATTTAAAAAAAGTTATTCATTTAATATTCTAAGTAGACCTGCAACATGGGAACAATATTATTATTATTTTTGCAGTTGAGAGGGCTGAAATCTCGCAGGGTGATTAAAGCAAGTTTATTAGCCTCTCTAAAGCCTCAGTTTCCTACTCTGTAAAATGGAAGTACTTTCCTACTGCTTTGTGAGTATTTAAAGGGATGTAATTTGGGAAGCGCCCAGCATTTTGTCTACTACTGGCACAGGGTTTTAAAGCCACCCAGAGGCCGAGGCGTCAACACTCCGTTTCCCTGCCGGTGCTCCTTCCAGCCCCTGGTGTGGTCGATTTGGCAGGGGTGGAGCGCCAGGCGCGTGCAGAGC
>NW_012103166.1:1334423-1373130 GCF_000951045.1 Mandrillus leucophaeus
GGCTCAGGTGCTGGCATCCCGCGCGGCCCCGCCTCTGCTGCGGGCCGGGAGCCAGGCGAGGTGCTTGCTGCCAGGTAGGAAAAGATCCAGGGCTCACTCATAACCCAGGTCACGATCCGGGGTCGCCCCCAGCACCTCTCCGCCGGGTGCATCAACCTGAAAAAGCCCCTTCTTCCTGGAAACCCTCTTTCTCCAGCGTTTCAACGGGGAAACTGATCAGCTGACTCCAGCCCCAGTCCTGCGAGGGGCGGGCAACCTTTGACCTTTCTCCGAAGGGCCTGGTCACCTGGATTATAAAGGACTTCGGAGACAGCCATCCAGTGTCTGTTGATCTGTATTTCTTGATGTTCTGTCTTCCATTAGCTAAGAGCTGTTAACTTTTGGTTTGAAAAAAACCAGACAAGTCCAGGGGCTCTGGACCGAGAAAAGGCCTATGGGTTGGTAGCCTTAGGAGAGTAGTTTTCAACAGAAGGTGGGTGTGCATCCTGTTGCAAAGTGTTCCAGAGTGGGTGAGGGATGGGGACGTGGAGGTGGTGAGGGCACTGGTAGACCTCCTCAGCCGTTTGGTGATGAAGAGGAGGAATGAGAAGATGGTAATTTGAGTGTGGAGGAGAGTCGTGGCTTTTTTTTTTTTTTTTTTTTAATTTTTAAAGAAAGGAAAATAACACCTTGAAGATCCTAGAAAATCAAGGAGAGATGAGGATGAATGGGATTCAGGGCCCAGATTGAGAAATTGGGATTCAGAAGAGGATGCGGAAAGCTATTCCGGAGACCCAGGTGGGGAGTGCTGGAAGGTCTCTCTTGCGGGAGGAGATAATGCTTGATTGGATATAGTTCAGAAGTTTTTGGAATTTTGTCTTCTAGAGCAGGTTTGTTCTTTATGGAAATTGTAAACCCCATGAAACTACAATAACTTTCGTCTACCTATAGCTTTGATCGGATTGAAAACATACGTTGTGAAGAAGTACTGACCTGAATTGAACTGTCTTGACTACATAATCTAAGGGGAAGTGGGTAGAGAGGGCAATAAAATCAGCTCTGTGATTATAGTTTATATGCCACTTAATATAATAAGTATTTAGTATCTACTTTAAGCCGAGCTAATAGTAATGCCTGCCTTTTCCAGAAACGCTTGCACATGTTTTGGGAACTAACCTTCTCTTTGAAGATCTTTTATTCAGTGGAAACATCCAAAGCAAGTCAGTGATGGTTTTCTGTCCTTTGTTTTAAGCCATCAATGAACAGTGGTTTCTAAAACCTGGCTGCATGTCTCAGAGTTACCTAGGTTCTTGTTAAAAATATACTTTTTTTTTTTTTTTTTGAGACGGAGTCTGGCTCTGTGGCCCAGGCTGGAGTGCAGTGGCACGATTTCAGCTGGCTGCAACCTACACCTCCCAGGTTCAAGCCATTCTCCCACCTCAGCCTCCCAAGTAGCTGGGACTACAGGCCCAGGCCACTACTCCCAGTTAATTTTTATGTTTTTAGTAGGTGGGGTTGCACCATGATGGCCAGGCTGGTCTGGAACTCCTGACCCCAAGTGATCCGTTTGCCTCGGCCTCCCAAAGTGCTGGGATTACAGGTGTGAGCCACGGGTCCAGGCAAAAATATCAGTTTCTTGACCCCACTTTGAGGCCTTTGAAATAAAAATCTCTGGGGCTGGAGCCTGGGAACAGGCATTTCAAACAGAGACCACAGGGTTCTCTGGCACTGAAGATAACTAACAGCCTCTGAAGTTTTTCTTTGAGATTGGGGCTTTTTGGCCTATTTAGAACAGGTTTTCTTAAAGGTTATGTGAATGAATTGTCAAACTTATGTAACTAAAAGTTAGAATTCCTGTCTGTGATGTTATCTTTAAATTTTAATGTACAGTCATCCCCCTTATTCTTGGGGGATATGTTGCAAGACTGACAGTGGATGCCTGAAACCACAGATAGTGCCAAACCTTATATACACTGTTTTTTTCTCTATATACATACATATCTATAATAAAGCATAACTTATGTTAGGCACAGTAAGAGATGAATAATATCTAATAATAGAACAGTTATTATAATATACTGTGATAAAAGTTATATGAATGTCAGCTGTTTCTCCAAATATCTTACTGTATTTTATTGCGGTTAACTGAAACCGCAGAAAGTGAAACCAAGGACTACTGTATTTTAAAGGAAAACTAGGTAGTCATTTTATCAGAAAACAACATTATTTCTGTTGATGAAAACTCCATTTTAGAAAAATTAGAAGATACAGAAGAAACAAAAGTTTTTCCCTAATCCTACAATTAAGAGATGACCACCAGTGACTCTGTCATTTTGTATGTAAAAGGTATGCACATACATATGTATTGCATAATTGGTAGTATATTTTATATACTTTTTCTTTTAGAGACAGGTTCTCACTCTGATGCCCAGGCTGGAGTGCAGTGGCATGATCTTGGCTCACTGCAGTCTCCGTGTCCCCAGTTCAGGTGATCCTCCTTCCTCAGCCTCCCAAGTTGCTGGAACTACAGGCATGCGCCACCATGCCCAGCTAATTTTTGTACTTTTAGTAGCGAAGGGGTTTCAACATGTTGGCCAGGTTGGTCTCGAACTCCTGGCCTCAAGTGATCCACCCGCCTCTGCCTTCCAAAGTGCTGGGATTACAGGCATGAGTCATCACACCCAGCCTATATTTTATATACATCTTTATATCTTTTTTCTACTTAGCTATTATGAGCACTTTTCCATGTAGTTATTGTAAACATTTTAATGGAAGCATATATGCCATCATATGGATGTATTATAATTAATTAAATCAGATTGCTATTGTTAATATTTAGACTCTTAAATTTTTGGTTATTTTAGCAATGTTGGTTTCAATATCGTGGTATACCTCTCTGATTGTTTTCTTAGAATACATTTCTAAATGATGGAATCAAAAACCTTTCAAATGCATTTTTAAAATCTCATTTTGACATATCTTCTTTACTGCTTTTCCTAACCAGAGGGAAAATTAACATATCTGAAAGATCTATTGCATTCCAGGTCCATTTTCTTATATCAGTGGTTCTCAAACCTTAATGCAGCTAAGAATCATTTGGGGAGCTTGTTAAAATTTCATTTTTCTGAGTCCCAGAGGCTGTTGTTCTGACCCGTTGGCTTTAGAGTGGGGCCCAGGAATCTACAGTTTTAACACATTCCCTTATGTATTTGATAAAGGCACTCTTGGAACCAGACGTTGAGAAATGCTTTTTAAATAAATGGCCAAACAGACTCAAAACATTTAGGTTACTTGTCAAAAGCCATTCATGCATCTGATAACAAGAATTTGAACTCAGCTCTATGTGACTTCACAGCCTGTTATACCCATGATCTCAGAGCTTTTTAAACCTTTTTAAGAAGGTTTAGGGTGAGGTGCCCCTAATGACTGCAGAAAGTAAACTCCTACTGACTCCACTGTTGATTTTTTAGGGACAGCTGAAAGTAACATATAAGTACATGATGAACTTCTATTGAAACCTTCCATCAGAAATTCTGGTGAATTCTGTATTATGTTGCATAACATATACTACATAAAATAACTTTGGTCGTTTGGGTGTTGCAGGACCACCTCGCTTCAAGTGTGGATTTCCACGGCTCTTGCTCAGAGGCGGGTACGCTGTGTTCCAGTGTGCCATGGAACTCACACAGTGGCACTTTGTGGCTTCATGAAGGAAGAGGCGGGCCACGCAACACTTCCTCCCCAAGCCAAGGAGAAGTAGCACTTTTAGAGGCAGAGGAGCGGCAGTGGGCGTGACCAAAAGTGTCATTTATTAAAGGTGAGGACCCTACCCTTAGAAAAGTGTTGATGTTAGTGAACTGAAGGGAGCTAGTGTCGGGGTGAGCCTTTTTAGTTTTTAAAATCCTCCTCAGATGGAATTTTGCACTCATTTGATTAATCTTTATTTCCCACTTTATGTTTCATTCCTTTTAGCAGTAGCCTGGAATTATGATGTGTCCTTATATATTTCAACTAGTATATCCTAGTCCATCATTTATTACTAAATTGAGTACCTGCTGTGTGTCAGGTTGGTTTGAGGCACTAGAAATACAAAAACAATGATTCTCCTTGAGAAGTAAGATAATTTACTAGCATTTGTTGACTTGGGTTATACCTAGTCTCTGACTCTTTATTTTTATGTTTAGTTAACTTTAGACTTACAGAAAAGTTGTAAAAATGGTACTGAGAGTTCACCTAGCTTCCCCTAATATTAACCCACTACATAACCATACTACATTGATCAATACTATTAACTAAACTACAAACTTTATTTAAAGTTCATCAATTTTCCTACTCTCTCTTTTTTTTTTTTTTCTGTTCCCACTGTATTTTATCAAGGATCCTGCATTTTATTTAGTTTTTCTTTCTCCTTAGTCTCCTCCAATCTGAAATAGTTCCTCAGTTTTTCCTTGTCTTTCATGATTTTGATTCTTTCGAAGAGTACCAGTTAGGTATGTTGTGGAATGAACTTGTGGTGAGCGATTGGGCTTCTCCACTACAAAGTTACTGTCTTTCCCTTTGTAGTTAAGAATTACCTTGGGAGACATACTTTGAGACTATACTGTTTATCCTCAGATTTTTGCCTATTAGTTTAGCATCCATTGGTGAACCTTGTCTGCAATGGTTATTAAGTGGTGTTTGCCGAGGGTGACTTTTTTTCCATCTCTCAATTTCTTACTAGTTTTAATTTACTGTAAGAAAAGAGCCGCCCCTTCTATTCATTTATTTGTTTGATCATTTTTATCAGTATAGACTAGTGGATATTCACTTTATCCTATGGGTTAAAATACAGTGCCATCTTTTTTTTTTTTCTTTTTCTTTTTAATTGCTCAAATGCTTGTAGGTTGGGCCATTAGGAGCTTAATCTTTGGGTTTAAATGACTGTACATGTAAATGGCTGTCATCATTTTTATCCCATTCCTTATCCTGCCCTGGGAACCACTGCCCCTTTAGAATCTGGCCAGTGATCTTTCAGAAGCCTCCTAAAGGAGTTGTAATTGGGATAATGAATACCAAGGCCTAAGGAAGGTGGGGCAATGCATGTGTAAAAGGTAAACTCCTAGGAACTCTGCAGGAGTCAAAAGAGTAGCAAAATAATCAGTCTTTCTTCTGGTGTTGCCCCACGGAGCCCCAAGGCATCAGGATCATGTGTGTGGGATAACATCAAGCCCACTCACATGCCCTGTGTCTGCAAAATTACCTGATAGGTTCAGAGACATTGCAATGCTGATTTTGGTGCTATTAGCTGCCGAATGAACACACCCTACCTCCTTGGTGCAAATGCTTAGTAAATATTTATAGAGTGATACATGGTGTCCTCCCCACCCACTTTGGTGAAGTAAAGATGTGTGTGGTTAGAGATTCTCCAAGAATGATACTTAGCACTTACGTTGCCCTTCCTTTTGTTATAGCTTATCTTCCTTGCCAGATTTTAAAAACTATTATGGGAAATTTCAAGCATACACAAAAGTAGAAAGAAAATGGACTCTCAGGTACCTATCACCTATCTTCAAGACTTCTCAGTATTTTATCCATCTTGTTTCATCTGTTCTCCCACTTTGGGATGGAGTCGTTCTCATATTTGACAGGAAATTGCAGACATTGAGATCTAGAAAAAGATAGAAATAAACTCTGAGTACAAAGACTGGGCTTTCATTCTCTTTATATCATATCCCCTTTGCTTGAAAATAGCAGGTACTCAGAAAAGACTGGTTGAATCGAGTGGAAGAAAACCAAATATGAGAACATGATCATTTTTAACTACAGGACAGACTTCTAGAAAGGGAAAGAGTGGTAAATCTTGCCCTAAATAACTTCTTTCATGTTGCCTGAATTTGTTCTTGGTAGTCATGATGATTCCCTTGCCGCTTCAAGACAGCCATGACTGAAAAAGAAAACTCTGAGACTCTTGTGACAATTAAAGGTCTCTCAATTATTTAAACGTTAGTGTAAATAAATCCAATATGATGGCACTTTCCCAAACACCAATCGGGAGTCACTTGCCCTAAAAATAACTTTCTTTAAAACGTCATTATGTTTTTCTGATTATAAAAATATTACATACTCATTAAAAGAAAGAATGGAAATTACAGAGTTAGAAAGTAAAAATCATCTCATTAATTCCAGAGATAACATTATCTTGGGCAATATTCTGATAACATCTGAACATGAATCACATTGGCAATTAGAGCCAATAAATATGTGTGTTCCTGGCCAGGCACAGTGACTCACACCTGTAATCCCAGCACTTTGGGAGGCTGAGGTGGGTGGATCATTTGGGGTCAGGAGTTTGAGATCAGCCTGGCCAACATGGTGAAACCCTGTCTCTACTAAAAATAAAAAAAAAATTAGCTGGGTATGGTGGCGCAAGCCTGTAATCCCAGCTACTTGGGAGGCTGAGGCAGGAGAATCTCTTCAACCTGGGAGGTGGAGGTTGCAGTGAGCTAAGATCACACCAGTGCACTCCAGCCAGGCAGCAAGAGGTAGACTCCATCTCAAAAAAGAAAAAAAAAAAAGCTTGTGTTCTGGAAATGTACCAGATATGCCAGTGTACTTGGGTGCATCATCTCATTACATTCTTAGAGCAACTTTGTGAGATAAGTATTTTTCATCATTTTGTTGCTGGGACACACGCTGAGAGGGGTTGCCTCCAGTCACTTGGCTGGTCTCTCTTGAAACATAGATGGACAGACAGATGACAGACCCTTCACACTTCAGATGTTTACTCACAGGAGCTAAGGAAATCTTACCCTTGAACTTACTTATGCTGGCTCTCTGTACAGTTTTTGGGAGAGCACTTAGACTTAGAAAGATAGGTAAGTAATTATTTTTAACTGGGTCAGATGTTGTCTCAAAAGCAGGATTAGTAATAAAGGCCTAACTAATACTTAAGTAATGGTTAATAATGGCTCCTTGCTTTTTTTTTTTTTTTGAGACAGTGTCTCGCTCCGTCGCCCAGGCTGGAGTGCAGTGGCGCGATCTCGGCTCACTGCAAGCTCCGCCTCCCGGGTTCATGCCATTCTTCTGCCTCAGCCTCCCGAGTAGCTGGGACTACAGGCGCCCACCACCAGGCCGGCTACTTTTTTATATTTTTAGTAGAGATGGGGTTTCACTATATTAGCCAGGATAGTCTCGATCTCCAGACCTCGTGATCCGCCTATCTCGGCCTCCCAAAGTGCTGGGATTACAGGCGTGAGCCACCGCGCCCGGCCAGGCTCCTTGCTTTTAGAATAAATGTCTTACCTTTGAACAGAGTCCATAAGCTACAGTTGAGCAATATTAGTTTATGAATATTCACAGCTATTTAGTTCTTGGGTAGGTGTTTCTGTTTTTATTTTTTTAAATTACAGTCATCCCTCAGTATGTGGAAGGGATTGGCTTCAGGACCCTTGCATCTACCCACATTCATGCGTGCCCAAGTACTGTAGTGAGCCCTGAGGAACCCACATATTGGAAAAGTTGGCCCTCTGTATACACAGGTTTTGCATCCCGGGAATATTGTATTTTTGGTCCGCATTTGTTTGAAAAATATCTGAGTGTAAGTGGAGCCGTGCAGTTCAGACCTGTGTTGTTCAAGGTTCAGCTGTATTTTTTAGGACAGTTTTAGATTCTCAACAAAACTGAGCAGAAAGTACAGATATTTCCCATGTATCCCCTGCCTTGTGCAGGTTTTAAAATCTCGTACCCGTCTGTAGAATGAGGGAGGTCGATGTGTGTTCTTTAAGATCTTTTCTGATTTCAACACTGCAGTAATTTTAGGGTCATAACCTCCTTCCACTCTGCGAGTCTCTCTTCCAGGGGACTCTCCCTCTGAAAATAGTTCTTAGAAAAGCAATGCTTCCAGGGCTGGGTGCAATGGCTTATGCCTGTAATCCCAGCACTTTGGGAGGCCAAGGTAGAGGGATCACTTGAGGCCAGGAGTTCAAGACCAGCCTGGTCAACATGGTGAAACCTCAGCTCTACTAAAAATACAAAAATTAGCCAGGCATAGTGGTGCACACCTGTAATCCCAGCTGCTTGGGAGGCTGAGGCACTAGAATTGCTTGAACCCAGGAGGTGGAGGTTGCAGTGAGCTGGGATTGCGCCTCGGCACTCCAGCCTGGGCAACAGAGTGAGGCCCTGTCTCAAAAAATAAAAATAAAAATAAAAAATAAAGAAAAGCAATGTTCCCAGTCTGAATTTTCTAAGATTGAGATCTTTATTTTAAAAATTGCCAATCGTAGCATTTAAGCCTCCTACAATTAAGTCTGCAAGAGGTTGTCTGATTGGCCTCAGGAACCTGATGACTTACTGTTGGCAGGTGGGAAAAGAATAGACCTCTAGGAAGGCATTTGAACAGACAGGCCCTAGGAAAGGGAAGGTAGATGTGGGAGAGAGATAGAAGGCCCCCAAGGGAACCTGAATATTCAAGGGTTTGTGTTGGGACGACCCAGGCACCAAGGGGAGAAAAGAGGAAATATCCATGTGAAGGATGTGGAGCTGAGCACCTGGGCTGAGAGCGCATGCTACCACTTACTAGTTGTGTGGGCTTTGGCAAGGTACTTAAATCTGTCCAAACCTTCCTTTCCTTTTCTTACCTGTAAGATGAGGAGACTAGTAATTCTTACATCATATGGTTAAATGAGAATTAAATAGGTTAATACAAGTGATTTTACCCCACTGCATGGCACAGAGTAAATGCACACATAAATTGCCCTTTTTTATTAGTTGTTACTGCCTTCAGCATTGACTTCCTGTGATACCTTCACAGGACCCTGAACACAGGCCATAGTGTTTAATTGCTTCCTGGGTCAAACATTCCCCAAGAACCTAACCTCCCATTTTATCTATAGCATTGTGTTTAGAGAGAAATAGTTTCTAGGTTTCCTTCAAACTAACCTGAAACTAAATTTTTGGAATTGTATCCTTTAGTAAGTGTGACACTATCTTGAGAGTTTCTGAGGTGGTGGTTGTTTTTTACAGTTACTTACTGCCTCTGTATTCACCATTAAAAAAATTCACTTTGTTTTCATTGTAAGAGTATCTAAAATGATATATGTAAAATATATGTAAATATGACAATATGTGATATACAAAAATATGTATGATAATATAAAAACTATATTATTAAAAATTCTAAAAAGAAAAGAGAAAAAAACCACCCCTAGCTAATCCTATTCTCCTAATATAATTATTATTAGCTTTTGAGTATATTTCTTTCTAGACTTTCCTTAATTGTATGTCTTTAGTTGTAATCATAGCACAGATATAGGGTTTATTTTTTGTTTTTCTTTTTGTCATTTAAGATTTAATCATAAGTGTTTCCATGTGATTATTTAGCATAGAAAATATTTTGGTCTCCATTTTATTTGTGTAATTGAGAATATATTTGTCTATGGAGATTATGCCTTAGCTTTAGCATTTTCTGTGTTCTTCTGAGAGCATGTTTAGAATTTGAGGAGAGATGTGATCTGTCCACACAGAGAGGATATAGCGGATGTTGCTGGCGGCAACCCAGGGATCCTTGTCAGGTAGCCTTTACCACTTTAGTGTATTTTCTGTGGTCCAGGGTGGGCCCTCAGCTTGGTGATCTTAAAAACATGATTTTTGTCAATAATTAAGGGCATAGCCCCCTCTTTGAGGTGAATTCATATTATCCCATCTCATGCTGCTGAAGTATGAAATCAGAGTGGCAATTTGTCAGCTGACAGTGAGAAATACAGTACAGAAAGTGGTGTTTCAGTGTGTCTGCTTGTTGGCCAAGGTGGGATAACACTTTATATATTAATAAATTAAGTCATCTAAGCCCCACAATAACTTTTCTAGGTAGATACTATTTTTATCCCCATTTTACAGATAAGGAAACTGAGGCTTGGTTAAATGACTGGCCCAAGGTTATGTAGCTGTTATGTAGTAGAACTATAGTTTCTGTCTAAGTCCAGACTCCTGATCTTAAACACTATGCTGTAGTTTTGTTATTCTTATAGATAGATTGTTGACCTCCTGTTGGGGATTCTCTATGTTTCTTGACAGACTTCCCTCTGGCCCCCATTGCAATGTGCCCTGTGCCAGTGCCTCTTTGAGAATATAGCATTCATTCCCTGTTGTTGAGGACCATGTTTTTCTGGCTCTCACAAGGAAGAAGGACTTTTCCCTTTTCATTTTCTCTTTGGGTCAAAATGTGCTTCTGTAACAAGGCTTCACATTTTTAAAATCCTCCCTTAAAACTGTGCCAGGAAGGGGCAGCTGAGGCAAAGAACCATTAGGGCTGTGTCTTAGGCTGTGCCCAGCTCAGGTCTTAGGGCGTTTGCAGTCTCCCTTGTCTCCTTTGCCTATTTGTTCTGTCCAACATCTGGAAATGGCTTCCCCTCTTGGGTGACAGGCAGCCTGACCGATAACCTAGAGAGTGCTTCTGTGATATATCGGTGCTTAGAACCTCTAAAACCTCTGGTTTTTGGATCTCTAAACCCTAAGTGGGAGACCTACCATTATGGTTAGTCAAGGTCCATCAGGGATGGGTTTTCAGTTTGTGCTGGAGTGAATCATTTCAGGATAGCATTTCCATTTGAAACAACGTGTCTTTTGTGATTGTGTTTTAGATTGTTGGAGCAGAACTACTGAGCAAAAGCAGGCATTGTATCCTCAGTTGTCATCAAGTTCGCAATCAGATTGGAAAAGTTCAACTTGAAGCTTTCTTGCCTGCAGTGAAGCAGAGAGATACATATTATTCACGTAATAAAAAACATGGGCTTCAACCTGACTTTCCACCTTTCCTACAAATTACGATTACTGTTGCTTCTGACTTTGTGCCTGACGGTGGTTGGGTGGGCCACCAGTAACTACTTCGTGGGTGCCATTCAAGAGATTCCTAAAGCAAAGGAGCTTGTGGCTAATTTCCATAAGGCCCTCATTTTGGGGAAGGGAAAAACTCTGACTAATGAAGCATCCACGAAGAAAGCAGAACTTGACAACTGCCCTTCTGTATCTCCTTACCTCAGTAAGTGTTCTCTTTTTCCTTTGATTAAGTAGTATGCATTTTCTTTTATTTAAAAATAACAGGTACTTGCTTGTATCAAAACATCTCATGTACCCCATAAATATATATATCTCCTGTGTCACAAAAACTGTCAGTTCAAATAAAATAACTATGACATGTACAAGAAAGTACAAAACTCAGAAGTGTACCACTTGGTTAAGTTTCAGAAAATGAACATACTTGTCTAACTGGCATGTAAATTAAGAAATGGAATCTTGCGGGAACCATAGGAATTCCCATGCTTCTTTCAGTCACCACTCTGGCTTCAAGATTCTAACTCTACACATTAGATTTTTCCTATTTTTGAACTTTACAAATCAGAAGCATACGTTACGTACTCTTTTGTGTTTGGCTTCTGTTGCTCAACATTATTTTTGTGAGACCTATTCTTATGGTTTTGTGTGGCTATGGTTTGTCCATTTTCATTGATGTATAGTATTCCGTCATAGGAACAGACCCACTTTTATTATCCAGCCACAAAAGTCTCAGCAGCACACATTTATAGGGTCCATTGATCTAGGCTGGTGGCTCTGCCCCGTGTGCCTCCTGTTCTCCTGCTGAAACTAGTGGGCTAGCCTGGGTATGTTCTCCTCACGTCATCGGCAGAGCGCCAGAGCATGGGAGGAGAAATGCAAGCACATTCAGGCTTCACTGGGGTCACATCTGTTGTATTCCTCTGGCCAAAACTATGGAGTCAAGAGACAGACTAGGTAAGTTTTTCAATATGATCTTTAGTAGTTTATTTCTTAAATATGTTGTATATTTTGGTTCACCTTTTATGTCTTGCCTCTCAACTTATATTAAACAGTAAATTAGTCTTAAGATCAGGGTGCCAGCATGGTCAGTTTCTTGGTGAGGGCCCTCTTACTGGATATTGTCCTCACATGCCTTTCCTTGGTGTGTGTGTGCACACACATACATGCAGGGGGAAAGGGAAAGAGGGAGGGAGAGAGAAAGACAGAGATAGATAGATCCCATGCCTCTTGCTCTTTTTATAAGGGCTTTAATCCCACATGGTAGCTCCACCCTTATGATGATCTCATCTAAACCTAGTTACTTTCCAGAGGCCCCACAGTGGAGATTAGGGATTCAACATAGGAATTTTTGGGGACACAAACATTCAGTCTGTGCACCCCTTTCCTAGTTGAGTCACAGTCCTGTATCGTATTCATATTGGCGTGCTGCTTCTCTACTCACGGAAGAGCCAAAGTGTTATTCCTTTGTGTGTTCCTTCACAGATAGTACAAGTTGAGATGTAAAAATGAGTCAGTGAAATGCAAATATGGCTGATTATTCCCCTTGCTTAAAATGCTCACAGTATATTTAAACAGTAAACTCATTCATAAAGAATAGAGGGCAGTGTACTGGACTAAAGGTGATGTGGTTGGTGATGACTTAAAATGGGCCATTAGTGACCCAAGGAAGGGCAGATCTTGAGAAGATGTTGGAGTAGGGGGAGTGATAGGGAGACTGATAGAGGGTAAATGGAAGCAGATACTAGGTTAGGGCGTGTAAAAAGTTATGACAATGAGAAGGTAAGCCGGGGGACTAGTTTATATTAGACCTATTGCATGAGGCTCTTTGAGGGTGCAAGAACAGAGACACGGTCAGGTTAATGATGGGAATTGTGAACAGGCCACACAGGTGACCATCTCAACAGCTACCCCATTTTCTCTGGTAGCTCGAGAGCCCAGCATCAGCTGTAGTACTTGTCATCTGTGTAACTCCGTTCCTTACTCTTTGTTTTTAGGGCATTACTGACTGCTGTATCTTGCATGCAGACCCTTCAGGAAGGCTCTCGTAGGCCAATTATTCTCTTTGGGTGGCTTGAAGAAGTTGCTTACCTTGCCTGCTATTGGGCAGAGCCCCAAGGTGCCATTAGACACATGAGCCTGGTGTAAGCAGCCATGACCAGGGTAGGGGATGGTTACATGGAACAAGGCATAGAGACATGCACAGGAAGGGCCTATGACTCCTTTACTCAGAAGGGGATAGCTCAATTTGCAAGCATCTTGAGATTTGACAGCCTGACCAGTATACGTGGAATTTAGAAAACAACAACAGCCACAAAAAACCTGAGCTGTTTCCTCCTGTGGATGGCTTTGGGCTTCGTCTGTGTGGATTGCTTCCAGACACTGAGCAAATGCTGTGCTGGATTGGAAACGTCTGTTGTAGTGGCAAAATGGGAGAGTTGTTACAGTGCCACACATACCTGTTACAGCTGGGTTAGGGAGGGAGACTGGTTTCTACTTCTTTTTAGTGCTTTGCTTACAGGGAGCCGGGGTACTTCCAGAGTTTAGGGGAGGGGGAGGAAGAGTGCCTTGTCCAGGAGCTTGATTCTGTGGAATGCTATTGACATTTAAGAGATTTTCCCATCCTCCTGGATTTTGGAGAAGGAAAAGAGGATAGACCAAAGTTGAAGTTACTCTGTCTAGCCCTGACCTTTGCTCTTACCAGGATTCACCAGGATATTCCTTCTTACAGATGGATCATAGAGCAAGTTGAATTACCAGCCACAAGGAAGTGCTTATATTATATATCCGCCACTTGCTTTTGCAGCCAGTAACCTTAGTGACATGATGCTCTGGCTATCATCATGACTAAATGAGTCTTTAAAGTAATCATAATAAAAGCTGACATTTGTAGCGCTCACTGTGAACTGGTCAGCGTTCTTTCTATGCATATTAGCTCATGTCAACCTCAACACTTTTTGAAGTAGCTACTGTTATTGTCTGTGTTCTATGTTCATTGTAGGAGGCCAGAGCAAGCTCATTTTCAAACCAGATCTCACTTTGGAAGAGGTACAGGCAGAAAATCCCAAGGTGTCCAGAGGCCGGTATCGCCCTGAGGAATGTAAAGCTTTACAGAGGGTCGCCATCCTCATTCCCCACCGGAACAGAGAGAAACACCTGATGTACCTGCTGGAACATCTGCATCCCTTCCTGCAGAGGCAGCAGCTGGATTATGGCATCTACGTCATCCACCAGGTGAGCGTGGGGGCAGACCAGGGCCTGCCCTAGACCCTCCTCTCTCTGCCAGACTTGGCCATGTGACTCTTTGTCTATGTTGGGTAAAAGGAACATCAGACTATCATCAAAAAAGAGTTCTCTTACCTCATTTATCCTTGAAAGGAGTAGAGGAAATTATTGTCTCAGAGCATGGAGTTATGGGTTCAAGTTCTGGGAAATTTTACTACCCTTAAAGGAACCTCTGGAGGAAGCCTGTTTTGTGAACCCTTCTATGTTAGCCAATGACTGCCTTCAGATTTTCCCGGAGGCTTCCTGGCCCCTTCTGTTTCTTTCTGTGCGTGACATGCACTACATGATGAGATTCTGGAATTGTCTTGTCATTATCGACCATAGCTACTCAATGGGGATCTAGACAGAGGATTTGAAAGAATATTCTGTATCAGTAGCTATGGCTGCCACCACATTTCTGCCCCGAACTTTGCCACTATTCATTATGTGAAACATGTTATGTTTGATTTTCACTTTCTGGATTCACTTACTTGGCTTCCAGAAGCATGATTTGGTAGGAGCACAGCATAATCATCGGCTGCTTTTGAAGAGCTTACCTCTGAGGTCAGTGGAGTGGGTGATTAAAGATACCTCTATTTGGCATTAAAGTTTATTGAAAAAAAACTAAGACATCAGTTTAAACATCAGTGTCTAAACTTTTCACAATTATCCTTGGCCATCCAAATAATTCCCCCTCAACTTCTTACAAATTCTAAGAATGTCAGCAAAATCATGACTACTGTTAGAACTGGTCATATTTCTTTTAGGTAAAACTTTGGACAACTCAGAGGACCAGCTCTTCAGTATAGACTTGGTGATAAACTGGGGCTCTTGAAAATCAGTGTGCTTATATAGCACATCTATGTCTGTATTTTAGTACTTGGAACAGAATGTTACTATTATATTGTTTTATAGCTATTTTTGTTTTTAAGGTTGTTGGTCATAGGTATGATTTATTTGATTCTGAGTTTTTGCTCAGGACAGTAACCCACAAGGTATAGTACTATTTTTATGAATCGAAAAACGTGTCTGCTTTGGGCCCGGCCCAGTGGCTCATGCCTGTAATCTCAGCACTTTGGGAGGCTGAGGTGGGTGGATCACTTGAGGTTAGGAGTTCGAGACCAGTCTGGCCAGCATGGTGAAACCCTGTCTCTACTAAAAATACGAAGAAAAAAAAATAATTAGCTGGGTGTGGTGGCACATACCTGTAGTCCCAGCTACCCGGGGAGGCTGAGGCAGGAGAATCACTTGAAGCCAGGAGGTGAAGGCTGCAGTGAGCTAAGATCATACCACTGCACTCCAGCCTGGGCAACAGAGCAAGATTCCATCTCAAATTAAAAATGAAAGAGAAAGAGAAAAATATGTCTGCTTTGTATTATTCTTATCAGGAAAACATTGTGGTAACTTCTGAGAAATACTTGTACTTTTATGATAAACCACTTAACTGGAATTCATTCTGATGGAACTTGAACGAAGCAGCCATGAAAAAATTATTTAATTTTTTATTACAGCTTCAATCATATCACAGGTCAAACTGTGTTCTTTTATTACCCAGTGACAAATCTCTCTCCATAAGGCCACTGGGAGGATTAGCCTCTACCAGTAGCATTATAACAGGATTCTCTTACAGGGATTTCTAAGAAACTTTAAAGTAGCTTAGAAATGTTAGCAATAACCTTCTCTTTTTATAGGTCGAGATTTCTTGATCCTTTCTGGCAGGCTGTTAACTAAGTCTCTTAGAAGCTTAGTGTAAATTCATAACAGAGGGTAAGATTGGGATTACCTGGGGTTGAACTGTGAATCACTAATACTAATTGACATGACTAGTATAGAAGAAAGGTTTTGTAGTTTTATACAGAATACATAAAGGTATTTGTAAAATTTTAAGTGAAAATTATTTTTGTTAACTGTGGTAAGAATACTTAACATGAGATCTGTACTCTTAATACCTTTTAAGTGTACAATACATTATTATTGATTATTTGAGTTATTTGTATTTTAAAACTGCGTTTAAAAAATTTTACATTGTGGTAAAACACACAATGTAAAATTTACCATCTTAACCTTTTTTTTTTAACTTTTATTTATTTTTACTGTCTTAACCATTATTGAGTGTACAGTTTAGTAATGTTAAGAATATTTACATGCAATGTATCTATGCATAATTATGCAATATATTGGTTGCATAAATACATGCAGTGTATTTATGAAATCAATCTCCAGAACTTAGTCTTGCAAAACTGGAACTTTCTATCATTACACAACAGCTCTTCAGATTTCAAGGAATGTTTCTAAGTTCTGGAATATAAGTATGTGTGAAGCACAAAGAAAAAATCAAATGGTCTTTTATTGCCATTGCATCTTCTCTGTCAGATCTTTATGTCACAAGTATAGTCTTGTGCGTTAACAAGAATAATACCACCTCCTGAATCCTAACTAAGAGGGGAACAATATGAAACTTTATCTCAGGAGCTTTTCAAGTTTTAATTTTCATATCTCTAGGCTGAAGGTAAAAAGTTTAATCGAGCCAAACTCTTGAATGTGGGCTATCTAGAAGCTCTCAAGGAAGAAAATTGGGACTGCTTTATATTCCATGACGTGGACCTGGTACCTGAGAATGACTTTAACCTTTACAAGTGTGAGGAGCATCCCAAGCATCTGGTGGTTGGCAGGAACAGCACTGGGTACAGGTAAGGTGGTCTGCTGAGGGTGGCTTAGGTCGAGAAGCTCAACTATTGTGATCAAGACTGGGTGGAACAAGCATCCAGAGTGTCTTAAGAAAATGAGAAATAGGAAAAATGTTCCATGATACATACATCACTTAAAGTGCAAAACAGAAGTGAGAGAATGTAATGAGGAAAAAACCCTACAACAACTTCGGCAGAAGATCACAGAGACAAGGGAAAGCGTTGGAGAGAAATGTCCGAGCATTGCAGGTGGTGGCCAGCCTCAGCCACTGCGCCCCTGTCGGGGACTTCTGCAAGCTTTTCCACACTGACTGGAATGCAAGTAACTTATTTGTCTATTCCTGACTCCCCCTCTAGGAGGCAACAGGCTGGTGTGCCTTAGTGAGACCTCTGTTGAGATACCACTTTCCAGACTGTGGCCTCTTTCTAGAGCGTGGGGAGGGCATATCCTCTGAGTAGTCTTCTCAGGAGCCCGGACACCCAGGACAAGTCCATTTCTCTCAAAGCCACTGTGAGAAGCGCCAGATGCCATCATCTGTGTCTTCATTCCCCATCCCCTCCACCTTTAAGAAGGGCGTAGCTGCTTTTCAGCCTTATTTGATTACACCAGCTCCTATTCAAGCACAACCATGGGGAAATAGTGACCCAGAATGTTTCTCTGCAAATGAAACATTATATTCCCTCATTTGTGTGCACACTTACCTGTCAGCTTTCCCCAAGCCCTGCCGTTCATGGGTGCTCATGTCTGTGGTGCTGACTGTGCTGGAGGCCATGAGACCACTTTGAATAAGGCAGAGCACCTGCCCTCACAGGGCTCCCCGTTGAGTGTCAGTGTGGGGAGGACAGGTAGCTACAGTGGAGTTGTGTTACTTTTGCATTTCTGCAAATAAAATTATAAGCACTTGGTAAGGAGGAGAGAGAGGGACAAATGAAGAGAGGAAGAGGAAGGCAGAAGGAGAGAGAGAACTGTGAAACTATCAAATGGTGCTGGAGATTCCACCAGTATATACTCTACGTGAGTGTGAAGTGGAAAGTGGGTCTCTTGATACCTCATTTGTTCTGGGCTTCCATGTTGCTCCCTCACGTTGGGCAATTAAAGAGAATTCTTAAGTAACATTCATGTAAGTGACTGTTGCCTCAGGTACTGACTTTAAACCCAAGCCCTATGTAAGCTGCAGGACATAAACACCTACAACAAACTATGGTGGGTGAGGGCACAGTGCCTTTAAGAAACACCTTGAAGGGAAGGGTTTAAAGCTGTTCCCCAGGTAAGGTGGTACCTTAATCTTGTGGAATCAACAAGAGCTGCTCAGCAGAGTTCCAAGACACGCCGGAGAGCACGGTACAGTTTTGGGGGAAATGCAAGTAGTTCACTGGTACTCTAGAAGGAATGTCTGTGAGGAGAGGCAAGAACTAAAGCTAGGCAGGGGCCAGATGACGCAGGTCTTGCTTACTCTGATAGAGTTCGAATTTGCTGTGACGGGGCTGGGGAGCTGTTGACACATGTTACAGCTGGGGAAGGATGGGAGAAAGCTTGGTTCAGCTGATTTTGAATGTATTGGATGAAGCAAGGGAAGAGGGGAAAACTGAGGGGAGAGATGCTACATGTCTGAGTTAGGGTGAGGGCTGTGGATCCAGAGGGCAAGGAGAGAATCCCACGATTTTTCTCTTTGGGGAAACTTGATCTTTGGATCTAATCTTATTATCTAGGGGTTTTGTTTTCTGGTTTCTTCGAGTCACTTCTGCATTGAGGAAAACAGTGCATCATGGCTGGGCAACTTGGTTTTTTCAGAAGCATGTCACTATCTGTTCACTTTTTCCGTAGTAAGATGTCACTATTTACAACACAGAACACCTATACCTTAGACACTTGCCATAGATGATAATCTTAAACTTCTCATTGCCCAGATTTTTTTAAACACCTGGTTGCACCATTCATTTCTAAGCAATCACAGAGGCTTGCTTAAGGACAGGTTTTTTTGCTGGGTTTCTAGATTTTATCTTTCTATTAAGCCGAACCATAAGAAGGCTGAGCTCTTGGACATTCCTGCCAGGAATTGATTTTCACTCATGCTTTGGTGTCGCAGTCGTGGATTTCATCAGATGCTGCTCACTCTGAGAAACAGCGCATGTATGACTCTTGCTGTTTCTAACTTGCCATTCTAACTGGCCAGATGTTTCTTTTATAACTAGGTATCAGAAAGCCTTTGTTGAGTAACTGACAGGTTTTCTTAATATGATTCAGGTAATTGAATGTTTTGATTGAGAGGCTCTGAGCCAAATCCATGGCCCTCTTTTAGAAATTGAAAAGAATCTTATTTGCAGATCAGAGTTCTAATGTATTTCCCATCTTAATTTTCTGTTCTGATTTAAATGTTTCTAGAGTCCTGGTTTATCATTTATGATTTTCTCTGTTTTGTATGTATCATGTAAGCAGCCTCATCTTTTGTGGCTGGAGAGAGGTATGTATAAGTAATGTAGGCAGAAGTTGCCCTCCTCCTGGACTACTTGCGTTTGTTGCTCTAAGCAAAGTCCCTGTGGCAGACAAGTTCGTTTCCAGGCAGCTGGGTGTCTGCCCCGTGCTGGCAACTGTGTGCTCCCGTGCCACAGAGCTTAAGTCAGCACATGCCTCATCACTGTCACACCGGCCCCATGAGTACAGGTGCAGAAAAGGTTTTCTCCTTACACACGTGCAGAGTGAAGAAGTTAAAGTAAGTTGCCCCAAGTGTCTCAGACTCTGATGAAGCCAGAAACAAATCTTGTTTCTCACTGGCTGTGGGGTCAGTGATGAAGCTGTGGACCAGCCGGTGGCAAATTTTACTGGCAAGAACTCCTTTGTTACCTGCCTCCTTCCTACAAGGAAGTCTATTGTTATTTTATGACTACGTTTTCCCCACCCTTGGGCCTTACAGCACTTTAAAAAATAAATAAAACGGTTCCAGGGCCAATTAAATATTTATGCTTTTACAGGTAAGAAGAAAATCCAAAAGCAAAGATCAATAAACACAGAGATTGTTGCCATCTGACAGGCACCTGATAAACAGTTCTGTTTTTTTTTTTTTTTTTGAGACAGAGTCTCACTCTGTCACCCAGGCTGGAGTGCAATGGCATGATCTCAGCTCATTGGAACCTCCACCTCCCGGGTTCAAGCAATTCTTCTGCCTCAGCCTCCCGAGTAGCTGGTACTATAGGCACGTGCCACCATGCCCAGCTAATAATTTGTATTTTTAGTGGAGACAGGGTTTTGCGGTGTTAGCCAGGATGGTCTCGATCTCCTGACCTCTTGATCCACCCGCTTCAGCCTCCCACAGTGCTGGGATTACAGGCGTGGAGAAACAATTCTTTAACCCTTCTTGCTGACTTGCCTTCTTCTGTCCCTCCCCACTCCAGCTCACCCCTCTCCAAGTGGTCCTCGGGCAGCCTGTGCCTTTCTCCCTCCTGTGCTTTGCCTCACAGAGTTATGGTCACCAGGAAATCCCCTATTTTTCTGCCTATTTGAATCCTTCCAGGTGCCCTCCTCTTGATGTAGTGACACCTCTCTCCTCAGAACCCTGATAATGTTCATCTCTCTTGTTAGGTTATAAACTCTGAGGGCAGGGCTTCCACATTCCCGTGTTTAGCCAGCCGTCTTGCATGGGGTGGATATTGGTTGTGATAAGCTATCACATCATCGCCCTGGTTCTCATGCTGATTGCTTGTTGGTATCAGCAGGTTATGCCTGCCTTATCACCATGTCCTGTTCAGGCAGCTAAGAATCCCTCCCTTCTATAAAATGCATTCTGATAACCATGGTAATGAGACACTCCTAGTAGATGTCTTGGTCAGTGATGTTTACCTTCTAAGCACTTTATTTCCTTTTTTTTTTTTTTTTATTATAGGCTGCAAAAATATAGTTTCCCAGAATTTTAAGTTGGGGGCATATAAGTAAATCTGTTTCTCTTATGGGTTAAACAGAGTCCCCAGTCTTTTCTCAGAACATAGAAAGAAACAACTGAACTACAAATTAGCTTTTGGGATGCCACTTGTTCGATGGCCAGTGTCTACATGTTTATTGATCTTTCTTTTCGGTTTTTCTTTTTATCTAGAAAATCATAAATATTTTATCGGTCCTGGAACAGTTTGACCTGAAGTTAAAGTTAAAAATTCTCTAGATATTCACATCTTTTTATTTAGTAACATCCAAGTTGTTAAGCTACCTTAACCTGCATTTCTGGATTGTTGAAATGTTATATTTAAGGGATACCTTTATTTCTGAGGTTTACAAATTCGTTCACTGATAATAAGAGTCCTATATAACTGGGAGGCCGGGAGGTGCTCTCTTACTTTTACCTCCTGATCTTTATCCTCTTGCCTCTTTTCTTTTCGGTATTCCTAGGGTTCCACAGAGCTGAGCCCCTTGGGTCTACCCTTTGTACTCTTCTCACCAACTAGATTGTTGGAGATTTCTCGACCTGTGCCTTCAGGTACTACATGATAACAGCTTATTTCCAAAACCATATCTGTAGTCACCCCTCTCTTGTGACCTTGGACCCTGTATCCTTTTGCCTACTGGCAAAGCCCCAGGTGTATCTAAAATTCACCTTATCTGAAGCATGATTCACTGTCCTTCCTCTCAAAACCTAGTTCTTGTTCTGTACAGCCTATTTTCATGAAAAGTACTACCTAGACTCTATCTGGTTGACAGGCCAGAATCTTCAGGGGGGTTGACATATGTTGAGTTATCCAGGGAACAGACTCTGAGCTGGAGATGCATGCTGAGAAGTGGAGATTTGCTTACAGAGTGTGTGCATGCAGCGTGTGTGCAGGAGCTGTCTCCTGCCTTCAACCCTCCCTTGCAAAAGTGAAAGTGAAAAAAAAAGGTATATTCATCATGACACACATTCATGCAGAACCCGGATGCAGCCTCAGAATCCTTCTAAACCCAGTGCCCTTGGCAACTGTTACCATTCCTTGGATTGGCACATGAGATGAATTCTGTTATCAATATCTGACGGTGCGGTTCACATTGACAGGTATCTCTGTAGGCCTCTACACACAACCACCACCACTAACAGCCGGGTGGCACTTTGCTCAGTGAGCAGAGGTGAACGTTTGTCTAGATAGAGGGAAAAAGACAAGACAGGGAAGGCCAGGAGCATTGTGAGGTGGGTGTCAAGCAGGAGAAGCAGGAGTGGGTGGCTGGAAGTACATGGTCTCCCAGGTGTTCCTAGAATGCCAGCCCTGAAATCAGAGACTTGTGGTGCTAATATTCTTACCATTTCTCTCATCTCTTTTGCTCCAGGTTACGTTACAGTGGATATTTTGGGGGTGTTACTGCCCTAAGCAGAGAGCAGTTTTTCAAGGTGAATGGATTCTCTAACAACTACTGGGGATGGGGAGGCGAAGACGATGACCTCAGACTCAGGTGAACAACAGAGAAAGGTCCCCTTCACGGGGCTCTGCGATCTGGAGATCTGTGGCTCTGGAGACCTGCATTTATATTTATTCCTTTAGATACCAGTCCAGCAGGTCACTAGGCTGCAGATTTGGGCTTGAAGGGTGCAGGGGGTGGAGGGAAGGCAGGATGGCCCACATCGTTCTGTGCCAGTGGCAGTTTACTGCTGGTCTGGGGGCATTTGGGGTCCAGAAGTGTTGGTGGAGGCCTCATAGACTTGGCAGTGGGAAAGACGTACTGAGACACCAGTGAGTGAGAAACCTCAAACTGCAGGATGTCTGCTGAACTGCAGTTTGGAGACCGGGTTGTTAAGAGCCTTATGCTTTCTGTCAGACCTCAGGGGGTCCTCACACACAGTTCCCAGTGTCCCCCGCAGGGAGTGCCAGCAGCCTCTGGCGAGCTGCACATGTTGAAGCAGACAAAGAGGTCCTCTCCTCAAGCTTTAGACAGCCCTGCACACTGTGGGGACTGCAGGTGGCCTGACCCCAGGCCTAACTCAGTTCTCTTGGACTGCTTTCTGCTCTGAGGGGCTCAAAGGGAATAAGTCTGGCCTCCACCCACAATTTCTTCCCCTGAACTTGGATTTGGGGGCCAGATAGTTATAGTTATCCCTACCTTGCAGAAATAAGTAATTATTCAAGAGCTTGGACTGGTATCTTTAGACTTGTCATCACAAGGCCCTTCTGGGTGTCAGGAGACTCCCTTCCCTCTTGCTGTTGCCTCTTGGAAAAGAAATTTCTTTTTTTTTTTTTTTTTTTTTTGAGACAGAGTCTCGTTCTGTCACCCAGGCTGGAGTGCAGTGATGTGATCTTGACTCACCTCAACCTCCACCTCCTGGGTTCAAGTGATTCTCCAGCCTCAGCCTCCCTAGTAGCTGGGACTACAGGCATGTGCTGCCGTGTCCGGCTAATTTTTTTGTGTTTTTAGTAAAGGCCAGGTTTCACCATATTGGCCAGGCTGGTCTCGAACTCCTGACCTCAGGTGATCTGCCTGCCTTGGCCTCCCAAAGTGTTGGGATTACAGGTGTGAGCCACCATGCCTGGCTGGAAAGGAAATTTCTAACCTGGGGTTCTGAATTATTAGATATGTGACTGTTAGAAATTTTTTTCTTGCCTCATGATAAAGAACCCAGGAGCTCCATGCTGGTCTGGTTCCCATGTCTAGCCTGAGAGCCTCTGGAATGTTTCTAGCAGGAGGGAGTGCATTTCCCTGACCAAGGGCTCTACAGAAATGGCTGTAGTGATGGGCAACAGCTCTTCGCAGCCCAGCCCATCAGCAGCCTATGTGGTCATGACTTAGGAACTGGACGGAGGGTACCTGCTACATTTCAGGACAACAGCAGCAAAGGCTAATGACAAACAATCCCCATTATCTTCCCCAAATCTACTTCACTGGGGTGATTAGTAGAATTTTGCCCTGATCACATGTCTTCACTGTCTTCTTTCCTGCTACGCTTCAGCTTCAAAGTAGAGGGGAGCCTCCAATTTTGCTTTAATTTGAAAAGACCATCGTGGCCATCAGAATGGTTTTTGACTAATGTGGTGGATAAACTAAGATGATTTGAATAGGAAAGTTGGTTGAGATTTACTGCTTACTTATTCGCCTGTGCAACAGGCACTACCCTTCTTTGTACTTATATAGTACATATAATACATTACAGAGTACAAGCATGTTCCATGCAGATTATATCATTTGAATCTTTGAAATCAAGTCCCTGTCACCACTGTCATTTTACAGATGAGGGAACTGAGACTTTGGAATAGTGAACTGACTTACTGAGGTTGTAAATAACAGAGTCCAGATTTGAACCTAGGATTGTAGCTTTAAAGCTTGTGACCATAAATGGCCATTCCTTTCTTTGTTAAAAGAAGGCAACTCTAAGTAAACTGGGGATCCTAACAGACTTGATTCTCCTATTCTTCAGGATGTTTTGAAATAACTATCAGTTTTTTTTTCTTTTTGAAAATGACTAAGTATAAATTAACGCATCTCCTTTGTACCCCAGGAATAAGTGTTAAATCTCATTCTTTTGTGGGCTTATCACCTGAAGTTCCACCATTATAAGAAATTGGAAATTTTAGAAGTTTCTCTTTTTTTAATACCCCAGTAGTCAAGCTGTTTGTGACTCTCTGTGTGTGTATAAATTTTCGCAAATGATGCTTTTTATTTGCCTACTGGTAGATGAATAGGATGGACTTAAAAAAAATCTCTATTATTGTTCTAGGGTTGAGCTCCATAGAATGAAAATATCCCGGCCCCTGCCTGAAGTGGGTAAATATACAATGGTCTTCCACACCAGAGACAAAGGCAATGAGGTGAACGCGGAACGGTAAGTCCTGGCTTCACCTGCCTGGCAGGCTACCCCCCTAGTGTGTTCTGTCAATAAGGACTATGTTGAATTCGATCAGATTTGAGCCAGTTCATTGTGTTAAAAGATTTGTATTAAAGAAATTTTCAAACAGACACAAAAGGAGAGAAAGTGGTGCACTGAACTCTCACGAGAGTCTACAGTTCTCAACTCATGGCCTCTCCTCTTTCCCTGTTTTTTTCTGACCCCACTGGATTTAGAAACGTGTGACAGATGTCATAGCCTTTCATGTGTAACTGTTTCAGTATCTTAAAATATAAACGGTTTTAAAAAAGGAATCACAATACCATTATCATACCTAGAATTAAATTAACAATATCTCCTTAATCTCATCAAATGTCTAGTCAGTGTTAAAAGCTTTTTTATTTTTAAAACCAGTTGGTCAGATCAGTGTCTAAACAAGGTCCACATGGCATTTGAATGATCTCTTTTAATCTGTAGGTTCCCTCTCCCCTTCTTTATGAGTTCCTTGATATTTATTTGTGGAAGAAGCCAGATTATTTGTCCAATAGAATTCCTTACATTACGGATTTTTTCAATTGCATCCTGGTAGTATAACTTAATGTGTCCTCCTGACTTCCGTTTTCTCATAAACTGGGTGTATTAGTCAGGGTTCTCTAGAGGGATAGAACTAATAGGATAGATGTATATATGAAGGGGAGTTTATTAAGGAGTATTGACTCACACCATCCCCAGGTGAAATCCACAATAGGCCTTCTGCAAGCTGAGGAACAAGGAAGCCAGTCCAAGTCCCAAAACCTCAAAAGTAGGGAAGCCGACAGGGCAGCCTTCAGTCTGTGGCCAAAGGCCCGAGAGCCCCTGGCAAACCACTGGTGTAGGTCCAAGAGTCCTAAAGCTGAAGAACTTGGAATCTGATGTTCAGGGGCAGGAAGCCCAGGAGAAAGATGAAGGCTAGAAGACTCAGCAAGTCGGCTTCTCCCACCTTCTTCTGCCTGCTTTATTTTAGCCACGCTAGCAGTTGATTAGATGGTGCCCACCCACATGGAGGGTAGATCTGCCTCTCCCAGCCCACTGACTCAAGTGTTAATCTCCTTTGGCAACACCCTCACAGATACACCCAGGAACAATACTTCGCATCCTTCAATCCAGTTAAGTTGACACTCAGTATTAACCGTCATACTGGGATTTCTCTTCATTTCTGGAGACTTGAACAGAATCTGAATACTATTTGTGGGCAAGAATTTTCATCTATGGTGTTGTGTACTTCCTCCAGTGTCACAGCAGGAGGATGTAATGTCTGGTTGTGTCATTTTGGGATATTAGGATTGATCTGTGAGTTTCGATATCGCCAGTCTAACCTATGCATTGTGAGATTCCCCATCAGTTTTTTACCTAATGACTTCAGCAGTCGTTGATGCTGGATTTCTAAATGTATTATTTAATTAGGAGTTGCAAAATTGTAATATTCCAATTCTGTTGTTCCTTCTGCATTTATTAGATTTTTCTACAAAGTACTTTCTCTTTTCATGTATTTGGGTACTCTGGGGTATAGTTTTTATAGGAAAGGCAAAATAAAGAGAAAGAGTCAAGCACTGATTAAAATTTTTTCAGACTAATGCTTGGTGTTTCCTAGCATCCTTCAGGATGTAGTTCTTGTACTTTTTGGTACTCATGTTGTCTCATCTTTGGCCAATGGGATCTTCTTCAAGCTGGGTCCTGAATCCCAGTAGTCCTCAAGAGCTTCCCTCCCTCTGCTCTGCCGTGACGAGATGTTCTAGGTTCTTCTTGTACTTTTCACGCCTTGGGAATTGGCCTATTCACCAAGGAATCCTGGCAGATAAGCCAGTTCTTAATGAGGCTTTGATTGAAGAATCTGTATTTCTTTGTTCTGATTTTTCCCCTTAAATTTTCAAACAGTATTAAGGTGCTTTTTGTGCTTTTGTTATAGTCTACATTTTAAAGCAATATTAAAGTGCTTTCAGCCTGATATTAAAGAGTCCTGTTAAAAGTTTGTTTATTTTTTTCAAGGCAGGATCTCACTCTGTTTGTTACCCAAGCTGGAGTGCAGTGGCGTGACCATGGCTCACTGCAGCCTCAACCTCCCAGGCTCAAGCAATCCTCCCAGCTCAGCCTCCCAGGTAGCTGGGACCACAGGCATGTGTCACCATGCTTGGCTAATTTTTTTTATTTTTTGTAAAGACAGGGTCCCCCTGTGTTGCCAAAGGCTGGTCTCAAACTCCTGGGCTCAAGCAATCCTCCTGCCTCAGCCTCCCAAAGTTCTAGGATTACAGCATGAGCTACCACGCCTGGCCTAAAGTTTATATTTTAAAGCATTATTAAATGTCTTTTTGCCCTTTTGATAGAGTCAACCACTCCAACAAAATAGCTATTTCTATTTTCTACGTTTTTCTAGTCATTGTCCATAGGTGTGCATTTTTCTTTTATATTAAAAAATTAATTATTGAATAGATACAAGAGTGCTCCTAAATTGTATGAAAAGTGTGAAGATTCTTGATGCCATGAGCACTGCTGGTATCCCCCACCCCCACTCTGAGTGCATGACCTGTGTGGTCCTCCCTAATCCTGTAGTCTCCCCCTTTGCATCTCCCCTATCCACCTACCCAGGTAACACCTCTCTGAATTTTCGTGATAAGTATTTGTGATAATGATAGTTATTTCTGCTGTTTCTTGGTTTTCTTGTTTTCCCATATGTTTATATCCCTAAACAAAAGATTGCTTAGTTCTGCATGTTTTTCAACTTTATGTAAATGAAATCACACTGCATTTATTCTTCTCTGACTTTATTTAGCTGAACGTGATGCATCTGATCCGCATCCATATTGTCATGGGTAACCAGCATTTATTGTTTTCACTGCTGCGCAAGTAGAACCTATTCAGTTCACTGCCTGCTTGTCTTCCCAGATTCCATGGCTGTGGCCACACTAGTGACTTCTTTAAATGCATCCTGCTCTTTTGCGTGTCTGTGCATCTTGCCCAGGGTGGTCTCTCTGCCTGGAGTGCGCTTTCCTTCACCTTCTTCACTTGTTGAATTTCTCTGTTTTAATAAACATTTAATAACCTTACTGAAATTTCCCTTCTCCCTGACGCCTCGCCAGACTTCCTCATTAGGTTAGGTTGCCCTTCATTCTTCCTCACCTACATACATTCCAAAATTTTTGGAGGCTTGTGAAGGCTATCTACCCACGTACAGACACAAACTTTCCTTATAACACAGGAAGATTCAGAGATCCCCTGAAGCTCAGCTGAGGATCAGTTAGCAGTGGATGGCACATATCCTGTTGTATCTGTGTTCCTTGCACATCCTTCTGTCCTGTAGACTGGGGGCTCACTGAGTGCAGTGACCCTTTTCATCACGGGTCCCTGGGTTCTCACATGTAGTCTGACACATGAATACATGGCTATCACGTCTGTCACCTTCAGTGGGGAAAACAAACTTTGTGATAGTATGAAACACAACAGGTTTCATACAATACAATACAATAATTTACAAAAATATGTTTGCTACATTTCGGGGCAAGGCAAAATGCAGTGGAGACATACATTAAATTCTTGTCTTATCATTCACATTTGTTCTTTTTATCTTTAGGATGAAGCTCTTACACCAAGTGTCACGAGTCTGGAGAACAGATGGGTTGAGTAGTTGTTCTTATAAATTAGTATCCGTGGAACACAATCCTTTGTATGTCAACATCACAGTGGATTTCTGGTCTGGTGCATGATCCTGGATCTTTTGGTGATGTTTGGAAGAACTGATTCTTTGGTTGCAATAATTTTGGCCTAGAGACTTCAAATAGTAGCACACATTAAGAACCTGTTTCAGCTCCTTGTTGGACTGAATTTTTCCTTTTTGTATTTTCTTAGCAGAGCTCCTGGTGATGTGGAGTATAAAACAGTTGTAACAAGACAGCTTTCTTAGTCGTTTTGATCATGAGGGTTAACTATTGTAATATGGATACTTGAAGGACTTTATATAAAACGATGACTCACAGGATAAAATGAATGCGATTTGAGGACTCTGGTTGAAGGAGATTTATTTAAATTTGAAGTGATATATTATGGGATAAAAGGCCACAGGAAATAAGACTGCTGAATGTCTGAGAGAACCAGAGTTGTTCTTGTCCAGTGTAGAAAGGTACGAAGACACAATACTGTTATTCATTTCCTGTACAATCGTCTGTGAAGTGGTTGGTCCCAGGTGAGAAGAAGGCCACAAAAGAGGGGAGAAAAGGTGACGAATCAAGATGGAGTGAACTTGGGAATGAAGAGGTAGCAGGAGGGCAGAGTGTCTCCTGCAGAGGCAGCAGCAGCTGAGCTGGTTGCAGCTGCTGATAGCCTGCAGGGGAGGCACCTGCCCAGGTATGCCTTCCAGTGATGCCCACCAGAGGACACATTATCTATTAGTTTTTAGAGTTTTTGTAAAATGATTTTGTACAAGTAGGATATGAATTAGCAGTTTACAAGTTTACATATTAACTGATAATCAGTACGTCTATCAAATACCTCTGTAGTAAAATGTGAAAAAGCTTTCAGTGTTCCTTCGTGTTTTTTTATCTTTGAGGCCTACAGATATATTCATTTCAGTATCCATAATTCTAAAGAGGTTAAAAACAGAACAAATGAAACAAAGCCCTCCACTCCCTCTGTCTCCCATCCTTCTGTCCCTCTCTCTTGTTCGTCTCATGTGTGACCTCCTTGTGGAACCAGCTCCAGTCTTAGGATAGGCCCATCTGTGTCTCACTCCCTGGGCACCTCCATGAATGCATTTTGCTTATCACGCAAGCCTTGGGGGTTCCTAATCCATGATTATTGTGTGACACCTCAACAGTTAAACTTTAACATGAATGAGTGCCAGCCAGGAAGTTTAAATAATATCTAATCCTTCCCAAGCAGGGAGAGGGAGTAGGAAGGTTTGGTGCTAAGAAAAAACAAGAGTTATCACCACCCAAATGGGGAAGGAGAATTTGAAAGGGCAATATACTTTATAGACATGACAGGTTTACCTAGGGCTGGCTTGGTTTTAGTTTAGCTTTTAACTCAGCACAGGGAGCAAAAGAGCAAAAGTGGTTTTTTTTTCTTTTCCTTTTTTTTTTTTTGGCAACAGGGTCTTGCTCTGTCACCCAGGCTGGAGTGTGGAGGTGCAGTCTCGGCTTCCTGCAGCCTCTGCTCCCCAGGCCCAAGTGATAATCCTTCCACCTCAGCCTGCCGAATAGCTGGGACCATAGGTGCTCACCACCAGTCCCAGCTATTTTTTTGTGTTTTTAGTAGAGTTGGGGTCTCACCGTGTTGCCCAGGCTTGTCTTGAACTCTAGAGCTCAAAATCAATCCGCCTGGCTAGGATGCCCAAAGTGCTGGGATTACAGGTGTGAGCCACAGTGCCCAGCCATGGTTTTTCTTTACCTAGCAGAGAAATACTCAGGGTTTTCATGTTTTTTGCTCAAACTTTGTAAAGGAGCTTCATTCTTGGGAGAGTTGCTAATGGGGCTGTAGTGTATTGAGTGAATCTCCCCCTCACTGTCCCTTCTCTTCTCTAGAACCTTTCTCTAGAGCTCTGTCCCAATTTGCTTGACTATGAGCATATTAACAGATGGTAATTGAGAGGTTGTAGGTCCCTCCCTCATCATGGTTGGGAAGGGCAATGGAAGAGAATGGTGTGTGCAAGGAATTTGAAGATCTGTATTTGAGAACTCAATTTCTTACTCAATGGAAATGGAACATAGCTAGTACCATGCAGAAACTCTCTATGTTTTTTTGACATCTGCAATTTTTCAATGTGGAAACACTGAACGATGCCTTTTACTTTTCTTCAGGTAGTTCTTTCAACCGAGATAATCTAAAAGTCCCTTAAATGACTTGTTATGAAACTTCTTGAGATGGAAGATAGATTTTTAAGACCTTGACACTGCCACTGTGGCACTTTCCCTGCACTGGAGCGTCAAAGACTGGTGACATGGGGCATGAAGCTACCTGCCCATTCACTGCTGCCTCTCTCCATGCTCTTGCCTCCCCGCTGGGCGGGGGTTAGGCTTCAATGGAACTGGCTTCCTCCAGTTCCCGCCCTATGCATTTTTTCATAGTTGCCACAAAGAGGCCTACCGTTTTGAATATTGTAGAGATAGCTGTGCCTACTATAATTTCTAAGGATTATATGGGGGCAGGCTATTTGGATATCACAACTGCCTAACACAAAGAGTGTGTTCTTTGAAGTTTTTATTGATTTTTTTTTTCCTCACCTATACTGGCATTCATTTCTATAGTGCTTTACAGTTTGTGGTATCTTTATGACACACTTTATTGATGCTGCTGACTTTTTTTTTTTTTTTTTTTTGAGACAGTCTCACTCTGTCACTGAGGCTGGAGTGCAGTGGCACAATCTCGGCTCACTGTAGCCTCCACCTGCCGGGTTCAAGTGATTCTCCTGCCTCAGCCTCTCAAGTAGCTGGGATTACAGGCATGCCTCACCATGCCCTGCTAATTTTTGTATTTTTAGTAGAGACAGAGTTTCACCATGTTGACCGGGCTGGTCTCGAACTCCTGACCTCAGGTGATCTGCCTGCCTCGGCCTCCCAAAATGCTGGGACTACAGGCGTGAGCCACTGTGCCTGGCCGATGCTTCTGGCTCTTGAGGTAAGAGGGCAGATGAGTAAGTAGAGGTCCCAGCCAGGAGAGTGACTTGCCAGGAGTCTCACAGGTAGCAAATGGCAGAGTCAGAGCCAAACTCAGGCCGTCTGACTTTCAAGACCATTACACCATATTGCCTTCTTCTTGGCTTCTCTTATACTTTGCAGTAATTTTCGTGAATGTATGTCCTTGTCGGAATTCCTGCAGAGAGTTAGTATGGTCTGGACCGTGAAAAGTGCATTCCTGTTCTCAGCTGCTCTCAGAACTTTGTCCCCAACTCCCTCCCTAGTTTTTCTGCCCTTACCCCCGTCACTTCCACTCAAGCCCCAATGGATAGGTTTCCTGGGAGCCCCAAAATGCTCTGTGAATGGACTTGAGTGAGATAAAAGACATTTTCTCCCAGATTTGAAATTCACTTTCCCCAATCCTATTCATATATGCAGTCCCTACCAAAAACCATTAACATGTTCTGCAAGATGAAGCATATTCAGGTACATTTCATAAGTTCCTTTTCACCAATCACATTCTATAACTTAAAAAAAAACCCTCTATCCTTAGTGCCTTCCATATTTTACGCTATTTCTACCATCGTTGATTTTTTTGTATATGCGTAACCATCTTATACCTGCTGAGAGGGCATGACCATTCTAAAAATATACACAAGGGAGTGGTTTAGAGGCTCCACCCTTAGGAAGTATACCTGTACAGGTAAAGGCTCCATTGTTCCATTGATAATTTTTAAGATTTAAATAAAATTATCAAACCTTGTGTGCCCATGTGTGGAGTGTGTGTGTGTGTGTGAGAGAGAGAAAGAGAGAATGAGAGAGAGATGTGGGGGCTTGGAGCAGAGGTTGGTGAAGGGTGGGACATAATAATAAACTAAGTGCTTGCTCTGTATCAGTTTCCCTGATATAACCTCCTGATTGGCATCTCTTATAGGCTGATGCACACTTTACGTATCTTACTGAATCCTCCCAGTCCTGTGGGAGGAGAGACCAGTTTTTCTGAAGCAGGCTCCAAGAAGCTAAGCGACTTGTCAGAGAGCTGGGATTTGGAGCCAAGTACTTTGACTCCAAAGTTCATGTTCTTAACCACTTCATGGTGATGGATAAATAAATATACCTACACTAGGGAGGAATAAATAAACCTTGTCTCCTTGAGGAAACTTGGAGAGTGTCAATGCCTTTCAGCCAAAACCCCCCAGGAACACATTGCAGATAAATTAATTGGGTTAGAGTTGATCAAAGGTACAAAATTTCAGTTGGAGGAATAAATTCAAGAGCTCTGTTTGGAAAAAAATTGGGATTGTGACTAGTTGCAGTCATTGCAGTGAGTGAGAACACACCATGAGGGATCCATGAAGCAACTCAGTAGAAGGAAGTTAGAACTATTACAGCATTTGGGCTTTGGTTGGGTCATTTGGGGAGGGTCCAAGAAAGGGTTAGCTCTGTTGGATATTATCAGAAAGCAGGGGCAAGTATGTGGTTGTATATTTCAGTAGGTTTTATTTGTTGGGAGGGAGACTAGCAAGAGAATAAAGCTGTAATTGGGAAGACATAGCAGTCCCTAATTTTAGCCAAGAAAGCAGGTGTTTGGTTTTTTTGTGGGTGGCACAGTGACCTTGTTTTTGTGCATAGACAAAATTATGCAGTGGTCTTGGCTTGCCTCATTTTATCATGGTCTCAGAGTGACCCTATGAGGCTGGTATTCTGTGAGATTGTTTATATCTAATGGGAGAATAGTTGAGCCTAATTGTGAGTGCCTCACCAGCTTCTGTTGCTCTGTTCTTTTTTCAAGAGGAACTCAGGGTAGAAACCTCTAGAAAGTAGGGCATGACGGTAGCATTTCTCCAAACTCCAGGATTTGGCTATTTGTGTCTTAACAATGTGGAGTGGGAGGGTGTGCTGGGGGAAGGGTTGGTTGGAGAAGGGTATGGGATCTGTGTTTCTCGGCAAGGCTGCCTTTCTCTGCAATGTTCCTGGATCCCTTCACGGGATCTGGCCACTTGAGCCTTATAATACAATAGCAAACACAATAGTCTACAGCTACCCTCCTTTGGGGTTCTTCTTTGATTCGGTCTCACTTATACAAGCTGAGAAGGAACTGGAAGAGGCATTACAGGAAATACTAGACCCAGAAGGAGAAAGGAAATTGTTCCATCAATAGAAAGGCGAAACCAGCTTAGTTTCTAATTCCTCAACCACAGCACAGGTTGTCAGTCAGATTGGTTGGGGTGGGGGTGTGAGATTGAGAGATTAGATTTTCAAGTTCACATGACTAGTATTCCTTTTCTTTATGGGTAGCCAGAAAATATCTGATCTGCTTAAAATAGAAGCAGTTCCTGTTTATTCCAGCTGATGTAGACAAAGAAAAGCTACAAGGCTGACAAGTAGGAGCAGTGGGCTTTCAAACATTAAATGACAAACTGTTTGCCTGCCAGGAGCCTGTGGAGCAATCTAGGGAGGGAAATGGCCAGCCAAGAGAGCATGATGACCCGCCTGGTGTTGCAATCAAGTAAAACTTGCGCAAATTATCCTGACACATTTTTGGTGTTAGGTAGTAATCATTCTTTGCCCACCTGATAAGCAGACCAACTGTTGAAGAAGGAAACTTCACAAGAGAGTTGTGTCTGGGCCTGTCTCATGCTCAGCAAGCCGCCAGGTCCCTAGAGCCAAGCCGCCTGGCTCCCCTTTGCCTCCCTGGTTTGCTGGGGCTGGGGCTGGGCCTGGGGCTGGGGCTGAGCCTGGGCCTGCCTGAGCATTGGCTTGGGGCCACTTCCAGTCCCTGGAGCCAGAAGGAAGAGGGGCAAGGCTGGGCCTCCAGGGAAGGTGGAGGGAGGTGGGAGCAGGAATTGGGCGGAACAGAAACTGTCCTGAGGTCAAAACAGGAGAGCCCTTAGAGGGAAGCGCAGGAGTCCTGAATGGCTGGACTCTGCAGGGTGATCCTCAGACCTCGTTTCTGTCTTAGCTGAAAAGTGTGTCCTCCTCAAGTGTTGGAGCCCCAGGACATAGTGGGTGCCTGTGTTTAGGACCTCATTTGGTTTTGGAAGGAGCAGAGCCTACCTCCATTTACAGCAGACTTTGCACCTTCTATTAAGGAGGAGGCTGAGGCTCCAGGAAGGAAGCTACCTGGAGAGGGGGCAGGGGGCAGGGGCTCACTGAAGGCCCTTTCTCTTTTAGTTATTGCTTGGTAAGGAAGTCAGGGGATACGATTGAAGGAGCAGCAGGTGGGCCATCTTATCCCACAATGGCTCTTTCACGCTGCCACTGCTGTGCTGGATTCCACCAACTAGAGATCAACCTCAGTTATCAAGAAAATGTCATAGAGATTGAGAGAGTGGAGATGAGTTGTCACCCACTCCTTAGTATGAATTGGTTTCCAGAAAGGCCTTCCCCTGACCTAGCCGAGATCCAATCATAAGACAGGAATTTTGCATGTAGAGAGAATCTTGGAGCATGAAGCCCTGCAAGGGAAGGTGGGAGTGGGTTTGGGGCAGGAATTGCTTAGGCAGTGGGGAGATGAGGGCACTGGAAAGCCCAGTGAGTGGTAGAGGCAAAAGGCACCAGAACACACAGGAGAGAGTGTGGGGAGGGAGATGAGAGCACAGCTGTTTCAAAGCTTTGCCCAGAGGAACCTTCTTCCCTCTCCTCCCGTCTTCTCAAGGACCACAGAGAGAACCTTCTCAGCCAAGCACAGGTGTCATTTATCTCGATATCCCATGATCTTCATTCAGGAGAGACAAGGGGGTCAAGGAGAGGAGAGCTGGCTGTGCTGTCAGGACATGGACCTTTGGTTCCCTCTTCTGGGAATCAGGGATTGGGCTCCTGCACCAGCTTTACAACCGAGGCAAGTCCCGTCCAGTCCTCCTTGTCCCTCTGCTGCCCCACCACTCAGCCTCACTCACAGGTACCTGGTGGGGACATGGGATGGGGGTGCTGCCTGCGTCTAAGTCAGCTGGGAGCAGGACGCCAAAGTGACAGGTATGTTTTCTTCATGAAGAACACACAGTTCTGCAGTTAGCATTGGCGAGGTTTCCACTGCTTCCAATTGCAAGAGGAAAAGGATTTGCAGAGCCTTAGTTTCATCACTGCTTCTGGGATAAGTGTAGCAGGAGCGAAAAGTAAAAGTGAGCGTAGAAGTTCCCACCGTTCAACTGTATGGCAGGGTTTGCCAGCATCCAGCAGGCAGCCACACCCTGTGTCTGCAGTTTCTACCTCCTCCACTTTAATTCCCAGGCTTTAGGCTTTTCTGTTGGAAAACTGTTTTGTTAGACTCGTATATGACATTGGTAAAAATGAAAGTGAACAGATTTTAAAGCTCTCTTTATTTATAAGACTAGACAAATGTTGAGTTATAAGAATTTCCTTCAGGACCACAAATGGAAACAGTTCTGATGAGAAATATTTTGACAGTAAACAGAAATCCCTGTAAATCATCCCATTCTATTGGCTGGCTTGCTTCTCTCCAGTTTGAAATGGTCTCAAGCTGAGACCATTCAGGGCAAAGACTGAGTAAATATATAACAGGCGCCTTGTCTGTCCACAGAAGTCCCCACACTTTCTTTTGTTTGTTTGGAGACAGAGTCTGGCTCTTTCATCCAGGCTGGAGTGCAGTGGTGTGATCTCAGCTCACTGCAACCTCTCTCTCCTGGGTTCAAGTGATTCTCCTGCATCTGCATCCCAAGTAGCTAGAATTACAGGCACCTGCCATCATGCCTGGCTAATTTTTGTATTTTTGTAGAGATAGAGTTTCACCATGTTGGCCAGGCTGGTGTTGAACTCCTGACATGAAGTGATCTGCCCGCTTTGGCCTTCCAAAGTGCTGGGATTACAGGCAGGAGCCACCGTGCCCAGCCCACACTTTTAATTAACGGAGAATTGAGGCTACTAAACACATACCACTCTGCAAGGTATGAAAGAAAATTTGAACCACTGTTAAGAATTATTCTGGAGAATAAAAGGATCTGAAGGTGGCCTGAAGAGAATCACCTGTCTCCATACATGGGAGCTACTCTAGAAAGAAATGCAAAAGGTATATTTCAGTAATCTTTTCCTGGCTTCTCTGTTCCCCTGACAATACTGAGATCAATAGAAGCCTTAGAAGCTTCTTTTAGATAACGGTAAGAGATACGGGCAGATTGCTAGCCAAATACAGCTCTGGGTTACTGTGATAACACAGGTTCTTTCGAATGTATTTATTTTCCCAGATTAAAAATAAGCAGGGATGGAAGTAGTTATTATGCATTTTTCAAATTCTCTTTTCAACAGTCTACATAAATGTTGCAGAATCCTAGACTAGGACGAAAAGTAGGAGTCATGGGAACTGCAGGAGCCTGAGATCCTAAAGGAAGTCCGTACCATCTGACTTGGCAATGTAAGACACACATGTTAGTGTGGGGCACAAACTGGGAATATTAGGAGAGAGCTGGTTCCAGCACCAAATCCAGAGTCACTTGGGGAAGGAGGTATGGTGGCAATCCTTTATGCTTAATACTCAATTCTGCTCCAGTAGAACATGGTACCCAGGAGAACCCAAAACTGGAATAGAAAAAAAACAAGGAAAAATAAATAAGGGATTGTTTTAGAAACACCTCATTCTTGGAAAAAAATGATGTTAGGTTCATTCAGGCTTAGGTGACAACAGATATTTTTGTTTGTTTTTCTTTATTCTTAAAAAAAAAACAAAACGGGATACATGTGCAGAACGTGCAGGTTTGTTACACAGGTATACGTGTGCCATGGTGGTTTGCTGCACCTATTGACCCATCCTCTAAGGTCCCTTCTCCTCACCCATCACCCCTCAACAGGCCCTGGTGTGTGGTGTTCCCCTCCCTGTGCCCATATGTTCTCATTGTTCACCTCCCGCTTAGGAGTGAGAACATGCGGTGTTTGATTTTCTGTTCCTGTGTTAGTTTGCTGAGGATGGTGACTTCCAGCTTCATCCATGTCCCTGCAAAGGACGTGATCTCATTCTGTTTTATGGCTGCATAGTATTCTAGTGTGTATGGACCGCATTTTCTTTATCCAGTCTATTGCTGATGGGCATTTGGGTTGGTTCCATGTCTTTGTTAGACAACAGATTTTTAAGAGTAATCTTGTTATAAGCAACATCACTGGGCCAGATGTGACACCAAATCCATCCTGCTCCAAAGCATCACTTATTACCTGCCACTCAGAGGCAGCTTCTCTGTTCGCCACATTCTGATCCCAGTTCTCATCCTAGACTCCTTCTCTTCTGGGGTTGCCCTTTTCGTCTGTGCTAAACTCTTTTTGCCATCAAGGCCACTTATCCTCCAATGCTTTCCTGTTTCTAGTATGTACCATTTTGGGGTAAGCATTCCTTGCTTCTAGTATTAAACTTCTCCCAGGGAACTTCTCTTTTTTCCTAAAATGCTTGTGACCTGGAATGGCTTCCTCTGAAGAATGCCACAGAACTGAAGATACCTGACTTAGGCAAGGGCTGAGTTTTATTTTAGTTTATTTGGGCTCTGTTTTAGATCTGACACTTACTCCTGGGTAACTTTAGTCAAGTCACTTAAATTTCCTGAGCTCCAGTTTCTACATTTATAAAATAAATTTTATATTTTATAAAATTTATAAAATGACTGACATAATGGGGCAACTGACATAATGCGGATAGGTGGCGAGGCCTACCCCAGAGCTAGAGCAGTGAATGAGATAATGAAATAATAGGATCTAATGTTTATTAGAATACCTTATTATGCATCAAGCACTGTTCTAAGTGTTACCCATGTAACTGAAGTTAATGCTTCTAAAACCCTATGGAGAAATGGAGGCACAGAGAAGTAACTTACCCAAGGTCATAGAACTAGTAGATGTTGGAGCTGGGATTCAAATCCAAGCAGTCAGCTTCAGAGTTTAGCTAGTTAATCACTAAGAAAAAGCCCCTTGCAAGCAACAGTGAAACGGGCATGCTTAAAAGCTCTCATTAAGCACAATTCTTGAGAGCCCCACTGAATTTCTCTGTTCCTCGTAACATGGGAGACTGGCTACCTGCTTAGCTACTGTTGTGGGGATTTAATATTAAAAATATTTGACATGGCGCCTTGTTTATAGCAGCTCTCAATACATTTAATCATTTAATTCCCTTCCCTTCTCTCTTTTGAATTTCAAGAGGGAATTAACTAGATACAGAGTTTATTTGATACTTGTAGAAAATCAAGGGTTACAACTGGTTTGGAGTTCTGAGATACTCAAAGCCTTTAAACATTATCCCACAGTTCCTGCTAATATGGCACAAATAGAAACTTCACTGTTATCTTTCATTCATTCAACAAATGATTGAGCTCTTATTACATGCTGTGCTTGGCACTGGGGTTACAAAGAACAGCTGGTTCTCAGCTTTTTGCAGTCAAATATGTCATCATGGACACGTTCCATCATAGAGGTGTGCACAGGATGTTGTGAGAGCTCCTAACAGGTTGGGTTCAGGGATCCTGAAAGACCCCTTGAAGGAGTTGATTTCCCTCTCCTTCCTGCCTTACTCAGTTTATCACCCCCTAATCCAGCATTTATTTCTCTCTTTCTCCTTTTTTTTTTTTTTTTTTTT